>NC_085865.1:46941691-46946691 GCF_034702125.1 Engraulis encrasicolus
GGACTAGGCGCCGACGTCAACACCCAGAGTCGCCGCGGTTACACCCCCTTGATCGTGGCCGTGCTTCAACGCCTCCACGACATCTGCTCCCTGCTAATTGTATTACGTTCATTACGTCTTCTTGTTAAATGGTCATTCGTTTTATTTTAGAACATGTGAACGTTTTTATCCTTTACCTGACATGTTTTGATGGTGTAACTTCCGTCTTCCGCTGTGACACTGATGAAGAGGGCAGTTACACCTTCGAAACCAGCACAGTCTCATCCCAGCTTGTGAATTCCTGACTACCGTTGACCAGACTGCAGACTGTTGAGGGCATACCTGCCACTTCGCATGTTGACTATGTGACCTTTCCCTAACCCTAGCCATCAGTGAGGTTATGCCACCACAAAGGGTCGTCTTCGAGGCTTACTTGTGTCTTTTTTTCGCAATCAGAAATTGACGAGTTGGGATGAGGATGAGGGATGAGGGAGACTGTAGTCTATACATGTCAGGTAAGTAAAAAAACTGAGCTGAAAGAAAACTAAAGGCTATTTGTCCTCTACTGATCCAGGAACACAACGCAGACGTGACGCTCGGGGACGAAGACGGGTGGACGGCGTTGCACTTTGCGGCTCAGAACGGGGACGAGCGGTCGGCCAGGCTGCTGCTGGAGCATGGGGCTCGGGAGGACGCGGCGGACAAGGACGACTGGACGCCCCTGCACCTGGCCGCCCAGAACGGGCACGAGGGGGTGACGCGGGTCCTCCTAGCCCGCATCCCCTTGTCCGCTACAGCCAACTCCACCACTGCCACCACTACCTCCGCTACCGTGGATACCCAAGAGAGACAGCACGGGCGGACCCCGCTCCACCTGGCCGCCGCTTACGGCCACCTGGGTATCGCTCAGCTCCTCCTGGGCAAAAAGGCTGACCCCTCCCTGCCCGACCTGACGCGGTCGTCCCCTTTGCACCTGGCCGTGGAGGAGGGCCGCGTGCGGATGGTGAGGCTGCTGGTGGAACGTGGGGCGCAGGTGGGCGCCAGCGACGGGCGCGGACACACTCCCTTACACCTCGCCGCCTTACGAGGACACACAGGCATCTGTCGGTACTTGTTAGGACGAGACGACGGGGTGGGCGTAAACGCTCGGACTGACCAGGGCTGGACGCCGCTGCACCTGGCGGCCAGGCGCGGCCACGCCGACACCCTATTGGCTCTGGAGGCCCAGGGGGCGGGGCTGGACGTGCGGGGGGCGGAGAGTTGGACGGCGCTGCACCTGGCGTGTCATCACTCGCAGGAGGAGGTGGTGACGAGGCTGCTGGCGGCGGGCGCGGATCCCAATCTGGCCGAGGACGCCAGTTGGACGCCGCTGCATCTGGCGGCACGTTCCGGAAGCTTCCCCAGCGTCCTGCAGCTGCTGTCGCGACATGCTGACGTCAACGCTAGGAACAACGCCCAGGCCACGCCTCTACACATGGCTGCGCAGAGTGGCTCGGCCTCCATTGTCAGAGCGCTGCTGCTCAACAGCGCTGACTGCAGCGCCAGAGACACACGCGGGCACACACCCGCACACATCGCACGCACCAGTGGGCACACCGAGGCGGCCAAGCTACTGGCAAAGGATGGGGATGGATAGTACACACAAACACGTGTGTGCACACATACAAACACACACACACACACACACACACACACACACACACACACACACACACACACACACACACACACACACACACACACACACACACACACACACACACGCATACAGTGAGGCAGTCAAGCTACTGGCAAAGGATGAGAATGGGTAGTACACACACACGGGCACTCACACACACACACACACACACACACACAGGAAGAGGACAGAACAAAAGGAAAGCCTCCAACTAAAGACAATTCTAGAATCAGACCAAGTGTTGGACAACACACCTTCTTGAATTTGTATAACAGACACATACACACATACAGTACATAAACACACATAGACCTCAGTGGATATGAGTGGATACAAAGAGTCTGCCAAGCTACTAACAAAGAATGATACCAACAAAAACACAAGTATGCACGCACACACGCACAGAGACACAGACAAACACAAGCGTGCACACACACACACACACACACACACACACACACACACACACACACACACACACACACACACACACACACACACACACACACACACACACGCACACACACACACACACACACACTGTGGGGGCTCTTATCAGTCTGCGTGTGATGAAAAATCACAAATTGCACGGGCAGGATCGACCCATACCATTGATTGGCCTTTCCCTTTTGCATACTCTCCTCCAGCTGCTCTGTTACATCCCAATCCCACCCCACGCTGGTACAGTGTTGCCAGATTGGATGTTTTTTTTTTTTTCGTACAACTTGGCTGTTTAGGATACTTGTTTGCTGGTAAAAAAAAAGTTATTGGGCGTTTTTTTTTCTGTAGCTTCATGGTGATAGAAATCACCAAAATATTAGTTAGAATTGGATGAGATTTAGTGCATATTTTTTGCCATTTTATTTGGGCTGGAAAACATCAGTCACATCTGGCAACCCTGCACACTTGCTATCGATTGGTTGGTGTGGAGTTCAGCTTTGCTCAGACTCCATTTGGCGCAGAACACCTTCTGTTTACTCACCCAGAGTAAGTTGGACCTGCCAGCTCCATGGCCGGATTACCCATAAGGGCCAACGGCACAGTGCCCAGGCCAGGGGCACCACATTGGTTTAATATGGTCCTGACCAGCACCAAGGGAGCATTCCAAGAACCTGGATCAGAAGTAAGCCAGGTTAAGTTAACCTAATGAGGTAGTAAGCCAGGTTAAGTTAACCTAATGAGGTAGTAAGCCAGGTTAAGTTAACCTAATGAGGTAGTGGTAAATCATCTAATACAGTGTTTCCCAACCTTTTTTGTCTTGTGGACCCCCAAACCTTTTCGTTGGGCCATGAGTACCCCCTAAGTCAAGTTCTATATATCGCTTTGTCCATCCCAATGTAACTAAGCTCCATATATTTGTTAAAATTTCATTTTTCCAAGTACCCCCTGCAGTGTGCTCGCGTACCCCTAGTGGTACACGTACCGCTGGTTGGGAAACACTGATCTAATACAAGGACGTCAAATTCAGGGCTGGGGGCCAAATGTGGCCCGTGGAGTCATTTTATTTGGCCCACAAGATGATTTCAAATGTGTATTACAGTCGGTCCACATACACCATTATTGTGCAGCACATTGTATAGCATAGACTTGAACATGAAGTTTGGTGTGACTTGGAATGTGAGTGAGCCCAGGCCAATGAAACAGCTCACACACATATGCAACAGAATATGTGCAAGCACATTTGAACTACTAATATAAATTTAACAATGAATATTAAGTGCATGCACATACAATTTTTCAATTTTAAAAAAATAAATATTGAGTTCGGCCCACGACTCGGCCCAGATTTTCATTTTGGCCCTCAGTCAATTTGAGTCTGACACCCGTGATCTACCGTAATAGAAGAGCCTAGAGTCCTCATTTTCTTAACCAAATGACACCTGTGGTCTTTCTATTAGCATGTTTACCACTTCCTGTAGGTTAACTAAGCTAGGTTTCAGTCAATCAATCGATGAAAATGAATTTATATAGCACAATATCACAACTATATACAGTTGACTCAAAGTGCTTTCAAATACACACATTCCCAAATTGGCGCACTAGCTCTGGAGGCTGCCAAAAAGGCAGAGAGAAGTGTTTTTAGAATACCACACAGCCTGTAGGTGTTTGTTTGTACCCTCAGTGTATTTATTTATGTTTCCTAACTGTGAACCATGACAGTGTGTTTTTTTCTTCTATACACTCTGGTGCTGTTTGAAAGTTTGAAGGATGACCACAGGAATGTGTAATGGTGTTTGCTCATTATCTTCCCGCTTTGAGCCAATAAATGCTGCAAGGTATACTGCATGTGCTTGTGATCATTAACCCCTTAAGACACGGCGTTATAAATTTGCTGTTACCAGTATGGCAATGACCAAGTCGTAGTGCATTACTAAAGTCAAGTCAAGTCAAGTTTATGGTCAATTTCTTTACATGCACTGGTCATATAAAGAATTGAAATTACGTTTCTTACTTTCCCATACAGACATAGACAGTCATAGACTTTAGGTGTGGACGTAGACAGACATAGACAGTACACATACATTACACTAGAGTACCTATACAATACCTTACAGACATACAAACCCCAACTCCGATGAAGTTGGGACGTTTGGTAAACAGTGAATAAAATCAAAATGCTATAATTTTCAAAACATTCAATCTATTCATTAGATGGAGAATAGTGAAAAGACAACATATTAAGTGTTAAAACTGAGAAAAAATATTGTTTTGGGGGACATATGTACTCATTTCTAATTTGATAAATCCAACACGTCTCAAAAGAGTTGGGACGGGGACAATAAATGGCAGCAAATGTCGAGGAAGACTAAAAACAAAACAAAAGACAACACTTAACAGTTATATACATTAACCGATGAGATGATTTTATATAAAAAACAGTGTTAATTCCTATCTTGGACATGACTTCACCAGCTTAAATGGTGGGTGTATTCCTTGTCATGTTTTGCAATGTTTTCCTTTCTGTAGTGCTTACAGTGTGACAGGTCTTGACCAAAAACCCACCATTTTATCACCTGCTGGTCCTTATGATGGAGCCAAACTGTTAAAACATAGTAGAGAATGCAATTTGACCTTACTATGTGGCAGTAATCGAAGATCTCCCTTCAAAATATAATGCATGAGTGGCTTTTCATGCTGTTTAAAACCCATTTATACCATTCAGCACTGTATTTAACTCTACAGATGAGTGAGAACATCTTAACCAATGCACTACTGCACCCGCATGCCATCATGGAGGCTGACTTTTGAAGCTAGCACTAACACAAGTTGGATGGTCCATTTTTACTGTAGCACAGGATGTGCAATGCTCTATTATTGTCAAAAAGAATGGACTTCTACAACT
>NC_085865.1:46951691-46956691 GCF_034702125.1 Engraulis encrasicolus
GTTGGGATCTTGGAATGATTGTCTCTGGGGGGCTGTCTTGGTTGGCTGGCTGGAATTGGCGAGACAGAGCATCAGGTTTGACATTCTTGGAACCTGGCCGGTAGGAGATTGTGAAACTGAACCGGTTGAAAAAGAGGGCCCATCGTGCCTGCCGGGGGTTTAACCGTTTAGCCTGTTGGATATATTCCAAGTTCTTATGGTCTGTCCAGACGACAAAAGGGTGGTGAGCCCCCTCGAGCCAGTGCCGCCACTCCTCCAAAGCCAGTTTAACAGCAAGGAGTTCCCGGTTGCCGATATCATAATTCTCTTCAGATGAAGACAACTTCTTTGAGAAGAATGCACAAGGGTGCACTTTGCCATCAGGGGACCTCTGGGACAGTACCGCTCCAACTCCAACATTGGAGGCATCGACTTCAACAATGAAAGCTCGAGTGGAATCTGGTTGGCAGAGAATAGGGGCTGAGGTGAAGCGCTGCTTGAGGTTTTTGAAAGCTTGGTTGGCCTCAGGGGACCATGAGAAGGGGGAATTGTCCTTTCGAGTGGCAGCAGAAATGGGGGCAGCGATGGAACTGAAATTGCGTATGAATCTTCTGTAGAAATTCGCAAACCCCAGGAATCTCTGTGTCTCTTTGATGCAACTGGGTACTGGCCAATCCTTGACAGCTTCCACCTTCTTAGGATCCATCATGATTCTGCCCTCGGAAATGATGTAGCCAAGAAAAGAGACTGTAGGGACATGGAATTCACACTTCTTGGCTTTAACGAAAAGGTTGTTGTTGAGAAGTTGATTAAGAACTAATTGGACATGTTGGATGTGCTCCGGGAGGCTCTTGGAAAATATTAAAATATCGTCTAAATATACGAAAACAAATCTGTCCAGCATGTCACGAAGGACGTCATTGATGAGAGCTTGGAAAACAGCTGGGGCGTTTGTGAGGCCAAATGGCATTACCTGATACTCGTAGTGGCCATTGGGTGTGTTGAAAGCAGTTTTCCATTCGTCTCCTTCACGGACACGGACAAGATGGTATGCATTACGGAGATCCAGTTTGGTGAATATGGTTGCATCCTGCAAAAGTTCGTAGGCTGATGACATGAGGGGTAGAGGGTAACGATTTCGCACAGTGATTTTGTTGAGGCCCCTGTAGTCAATGCATGGCCTCAGCCCTCCATCCTTCTTGCCTACGAAGAAGAAGCCTGCCCCTGCTGGTGAAGAAGAGGGTCGGATAAAACCTGTGGACAGTGCCTCTTTGATGTACTCCTCCATGGCAATGCGTTCTGGCGCAGAGAGGGAAAAGATGCGCCCCTTGGAGGACAGGTGCCTGGCAGCAGATCAATGGTGCAGTCATAAGACCTGTGAGGCGGTAGAGTTGCTGCTTTCTTTTTGCTGAACACTTCCTTCAGATGATGGTACTCTGGTGGTACTCTGGACAGTTCGGGCAGTGCTTGGGTTGACTCGGGAGGAGCTCGGGTTGACTCGGGAGGAGCTCGGGTTGACTCGGGAGGAGCTCGGGTTGACTCGGGAGGAGCTCGGGTTGACTCGGGAGGAGCTCGGGTTGACTCGGGAGGATGAACAGATGACCTGCAGGAGCTTGAGACAAGGCAGGTTTTGTGACAAGTAGATCTCCATCCGCGGATAGTGCAGGAACTCCAATCGAGATGTGGGTTGTGGAGAGTGAGCCAGGGGAATCCCAGGACTACCGGAAACTCAGGAGACTGGATCAAGTGGAATGAGAGATTCTCCTCATGTTCACCGATCTGCAGACGAATAGTAGAGGTGGTCAATTCAACAAGGCCTGCTCCTAAAGGCCGTCCATCCAGAGCGGTAACAGAAAGAGGAGGATCAAGAGTAGATGTTGGGATCTTCAAGTGTTGTGCGAGAGAGATATCCATAAAGTTGCCAGCAGCGCCGGAGTCGATGAGGGCTTGTAGAGAATGTTTCCTGTGGCCCCAGGATATGGTAAGAGGCGTTAAAAAGCCAGAGACTGGAAGGTCAGGAGAGGAGTTCACCCCCGTCACAGGTCTCCTGGTGCTGGACGGGGTTTGGCTTTTCCCATTAGTTCAGGGCAGGCATTTCGGAAGTGTCCAGGCTTTCCACAGTAAAGGCAACAGTGTTCCCTCATACGCCGGTCACGTTCCACTTGGGACAGCCGCGTGCCACCCAGCTGCATGGGCTCTGGACCGCCATCAGAGGACTGTGGAACAGGGGTGTCGTTGACGGGGACCGCATAGGGGTAGAATCTTCTTGGGGTCTTGGTACGCTCCTGGAGTCGGTGGTCCAGACGAATAACACGGGCAATCAACACTTCAAGGTTTTCAGCCTCTTCCCATGAGGCTAGCTCATCTTTGATACGGTCGGATAGTCCATGGTAAAATGTTGTGAGCAAGGCCTGCTCTCCCCAACCACTTTCAGCTGCTAGGGTGCGGAACTGGATGGCATAGTCTGTTGCTGACTGGCGACCCTGGCGAAGTTGCATGAGCTTGTTGGCTGCTGTGCGACCACTGACATCTGGTGCGAAGACTTTCATCATATCCGTGGAGAAGGCAGTAAGAGAGTTGCAAACAGGACTGTTGTTGTCATAGAGTGCAGTAGCCCAGGACAGGGCTCTTCCGGTGAGAAGAGTTATGACGTAGGCCACTCGAGAATGTTCAGTAGGGTAGGCGGCAGGCTGGAGGTCAAAGGACAAGCGGCACTGGGTCAGGAAACCTTTGCATCCCTTTGGATCTCCACTGTACCTCTCTGGAGTTGGCAGACGGGGTTCACGGCTGGGCGTGGGTTGAGAGGCCACTCGCTCTGTGGAGGACGCAGCTGGAGCAGTCACTTGTGCATGTTGACCAAGAGGAGGGGACTGGTGCATCTGGGCCGGCTGGAGTTGGGGGGCCGGGTGCATCTGGTGGGGCTGGGCTGGTCGTGTTGGCCGATTCAGTTGAAGGGCCTGATGGATTTCATTCAGCATACTGGTGTGTTCTTGCATAAGTGCCCCCCACTGGGATAGGGCTTCTTCATGGCGCTGCATGGTGGCTTCTTGGCTGCCGACAGCTGTCACCAGGTGCTGGAAGGTGATTCCCAGGTGCTGTGCTGAGGCAGAGGCGGGCACTGGCTCCGGAATGTCCATAGAATCAGATTCAGGGAGTGGTATTTTCTCTGCTCCGTCCATCGTTGGCTGAGTTTTTCTGTCAGGAATTTTGTTGGGTGGTTGACCTTGGACAGACATGCAGAGAAGCAATGAGTTCTGATGATAAGTTTTCTTTACTTTCAAAAACACAGGACACAAAAAAAAGCAGTTCTTCAGTTCAATTCAGTTCAATGAAAGTTCCCAGAGTCAAAACAAAAAGTATCACAGCCAGCAGTCCAATGGCAACAAAAATCTTCAGTCAAAAATTCAAAGTTCCAACAAAAAGTATTTCGGCACAAAAAACAGGCTTTCAAGTTCTCAAAAAATGCAGGCAGAAGTCAAAAATCAAAACAGGGTTCAAGATTTGGCAGCATAGAAAAAAGGGGTACTCACACTGTGGCTCGCAGGAAAAACTCAGCAAAGACAAAGGAAAAATCAGGATCTTAAATAGGCTGGTACATCATCAACAATAATCCAATCATCCAATCACAAAGAGGGGCAAATTAACAAAACACACAAAGGCAGAAGGGCGACATCATGTGGGCAGGTAAGTGCATGGCGAGCAAAAAAGTTCATAGGAATTCAGAGGCACACAGTGGCAGAATGGCGGCATCTTGTGGGCAGGTAAGTACATGGCAGGCACAAAAGTCAGTAGGATTTCACANTGTCTGTGCCTATAGGCCAACACTCTGACCAAAACCCTGCCGGATTTGCATCCAAAGATTCAAAACAAATCTCCTGCATTGTGAATGGTCTGCCAGTTTCAGGGCCTGGGGCATTGTCCGAGGCTAGACCCACTCACAGCCAAAAATAATTTTGGCCGCAGGCGGGTGGGGCTAGTTTACTAGGCTAGCAGTTTCACTGATTTGTCCAAAACTCCAGGTTGCGGTCACAGAAGTGTTTTCCGCAATGGACTAACGGAAGTGCTATCGCTATGTTCCCACAACACTACATGTTAAGTCTATCTTTAGAAAACGGATAAACCATTGGTGAAATAGATCACCTTTTTCAGTACGTTTGTACCAAATTCTGCTACCAAATTGCAGTAATTTAACTTGTGCCAAGACCAAAACAATCCTTAACCCTAACCTGTCAGTAAGCAACATGTTTTTGAGAAATACATTTTCCACTTGGTTGATATGGCCATCAAATTCCTGGACTAAACGAAAGGATGCCAGCAGTATGAGCTGTGCCCAGACCAAAACAGTCCCTCACCTTAACCTGTCAGTAAGACATGTTTTTGAGAAAAAAAATCCTTGATGTTAGAAAAATCATGAGAACACAAGTTGGAACACAAGACTGTGGGAATATAGAGCTGTGGGAATACAGGATACTTGGATACTGCTGTACCTGTACTCTGCACTGACCCCACACAAGGAAGACATTCAAACAAGTACAGAGTAGAGTAAGTCACGTTGGTCAAATGTGTCTGCTAAATGTAATGTAATGTTATGTAATGCAGTGTAACAATGGTCTTTGTTCACTTCACTGAAGTTTGTAAGATCACATTGCAGCTTAGGCGTCCATGTTACATTGCAACCCCTCTGCCCTGCTGTAGTAGCTTCATGCTCCTTCCTCACCCTCCCTTTCCCCCATCTCATATTATCATGGGTCATGAAACACACAAAGCAGGGGTGTCAAACTCAAATTCACAAGGGGCCGAAATAAAACATCTGGGATGAAGTCACGGGCTGAATTCAATATTTATATATTAATAAAGCCCTGGAAGTGTCAACAAAGTACACACGCATCATAAGTAGAGCTAGGCAAATAAAACATTCCCATCATATACGTATATTTATGCTACTGTACACTAGAATGTGCTGTTACACTAACCTGGGGTCCGTTTCTCGATTCTTGTCGTTGCTAACCGTCTTAAGACCG
>NC_085865.1:46961691-46986691 GCF_034702125.1 Engraulis encrasicolus
AGACAGCTAGTTGTGTTACAAAGCTGAGCTAAAGGAAGGCCCCAATGCATTATATTGCTGTTCACTTACTGTAGATGATGCTTTAATACAAAGTCATCTACAGTTATTTAGCTGTGTATTTTGGTTACATTGTTTAATGTGAGGTATACCTTCCTTAAAGGTAGGGTTGGAGATCTTTGAAAAACGGTTCCTGTGAGCTATATTTTTGAAAATACACAGCCCGCCTCTCCCTTCAGCCCTCCCCTCAAAGCCACGCCTTCAAAACACATGAACGCGCATGCAGTCTGTCAAGTGTTCGGATTATCCCGGGAACCCACGAGAGCTCACGAGGCGGGGGGGCGGGCTAGAAGCCACGACAAAGCGACTAGCCAAGCTAACTTCCAGCCATGGCACTGTCTCCGGCTACGGTAAGAATGTTCAACATCACAATAAACGCACAGGCCGTCATGGTTGCCATTTCAAGAAATATTGATGACAGTAGATGTATACTAGATTAGTTATTGAACTTGACTTGATACGTGTTACTTAGATATCTCATTCTAACTTCCTAACACTGATGACAGATGCTATACTGTCATCCCTAGACAGTAGTTCTAGCCAGTAGCTACAGTACTGACACATGGATTTATTTTGACAGATGTGTACCGCAGTATACATTTTACTATTGTATTTATATATAGGCCTACCCGACACCACAATCCGTAGTGTTTTAGGCTATGACTTCAGATTTCACTTGGGTTGTCGCACGCGCAGACACAGGGACAGAGGGAGTAAAGAAAAACAACCGAACTGATCAACGCTAATGAAATTGTTTTGGCTGACGATATTTTCATATGCTTTAGACCTTCCACGACCACGAGAGCTCCAGCTCTGACTTTCCTGGCCCATCACAATCATAACGACCTAACAGCCCAGTAGGACCGATGGCCAGAGATGGAGGAGGAGGAAGATAGACGCAGCAGAGGTCGGGGGTATTGATTAGGGAGACTCCAACAGAATTGACGCCCTGCTAACTGTAAGGATGTACATTCATCCCTCAATAACATTGTCCTGCTGTATTCCTCCAGATGTGTAAGTATTGTAATGGATGTTATCACAACGGATGTACTCTATATCGCAACACGAGTAGGCTACACGAGTACACCTGTTGTGATAACCATTACAATATTTCTACTCCTATGAGTAGTAGTGTGATATTACATGGTTGTAGGTACACAACACCAGTGGTAGTTCAAGTACATCCATAAAAGCCCATCTACTTCATACATCTGTGTAACCCCTGGCACAACACCAGTTTGTAAGAAATTGACTGAAAACGTTGTATGCATATAATTGGCACATCTTTATTTATATACACAATAATGATTGCTTATGTCCATATTGGTCTTATTGTCAATAGAGTTATTTAGTCCCCATCATCAAATAGAAAATGCACTACATAAAATGTATTTATTGCTTTGCAGGCCTTGATTCAATCATTGAATTTGAAGCAATCCCATCGGTTACTGCAGCGTGCCCTGACCCGTGACCCCAGTTTGATGTTCGACCTGGCACATGACATCTGGTCCTCAGTCACAGCCCAGTAGCACAACCAACCTGGCGCCTCTGCGCAATCTGTAAGGAGATGCCCATGAACATTGAAAGGAAATGCTGTGGTGTTCTCAGTTTTGATAAGACTTTGGGCTGATGTAGGACCAGGTGAGAGAAACGGTCTCTTCAGGCATGCAGCCTACAGACAGTATGGGGCACTTGAACAGGGCTGACCTTGTAATACACAGTACAATACCCAGGATTAGCCAGGGTTACCCTGCTCCACTAGAGCAATATAAAAGGTTTATACAGAGTACGGTATAAAACACACAAACCGGCAGTGTGCAGACTATTTTTCATTATCTGTAGGAGCATTCATCTGTACATCTCACCTTTTTGGTTTGGAACCACGTTTGTCTTGTTACCATTGTTTTTTTCATACATAGAAAATAAATGCAACCTGTCAAATGTTCTTCTGATTGTGGTCTTGTGGAATATATAAATTATGTAACCATGCATTTTCAGTCAGAGAATGAATTAAAAAAAAGCCACACAGTCAAATTGTGTCCACCAATATTTACTGTCATTGAAATGTATGGACAATTTAAACAATGTATTACACATGACACTAGATACATTACTTTATACTATATTTACAGTTGTCATTACCACACAAAAACTCTGGGAAGGTGGGTAAGTGCAGCAACTGTGAAGGGCCTAGTTTGAGGTTGGAGGCGTCTGTGCTGTAAAAAGATAAACAGAATTAGAAATCACATATCTGACAGTAGCTCCAGTGACATTTTAAATGTAAGTAACCTGGGTTGTTGGGGCAGGGACACCAAAAATAACTCCTTTATCTGGGCTCACCTGGTTGTGAGTGTCTGCGGTCAGCCATCCCTCTTAGGGTAGAAAGTCTTCTGCGCAGGACGGTGCCCTGAAGGTTGACGTTCACAGTATGCAGCCTTCATGTCCTGGAACTTTTATTGTGCAATTTTCCATATCTGTAACAAGCAATGTGTTAGACTATATTAGGGCTTCATTACATCAAATTACACAGCAGGGTTTTACAGGGTGTTGGCTACAGTCCCAGGACCTAAGTGGACTTGTGTGCCTTGCTCAAGTGCACTTCAGCTGTGGATGGAGGTGTAGGTAGGGAGAGGTAAGGATGGGATTTCAACCTGCTTCTCTCTGATCTTAGGACCACCTCTCACCATCAGGTGATGGCTGGCTGCTACCTCAAATTTCATTCATGGCCCTAGTTATGTTCTGTAATCAGCATTGTTTTGACCTTACACAAATAAATGTAAATGCATTCTGCACCATGGGGGGCTGTGAAGACCTTTGAGAATATTTGCAGAACTACATACTGAATTGAGCCATCCGCCTTTCTCTTGGTTGGTGTGTTGAGATGGTGACTGCAGTCCAGGCTTCTTGGATTGGAGGAGAAAAGCTGTGGCTTTTACTGGCATAAGTATGTGGTTGTGGAAGGACCCTGTCGGCTGTTGACCTGAGGGAAAAAAGAGCACAAATTGCATATTAGCACAGAGCCCATGCTTAGACCATAGACAGATAAATCAGCTGGCACAATCTGCATGCAACCAACAGAACCTAGAAAGAGAAAGATTAGCAGCAATACACAAAGGGGACAAGTATACAAAAACATGCAAAGTGTTCTGATAAGGTGCATGGAGGTAGTCTGTGTTGATTCCAGCAACCTCAAAGACTGAAAAGTGTCCCAGTGTGTTGAATTGAAAACTTGGCGCGTGCGCGCGCACACATAGGAATATCATAATTTAGTGTATCAATTACAACTACAGGATCTGTTCGCTTTTGTCAGATAGAACCATTGTTTTTCAAAGGCAGATCATTCCAAAAAGGATAGTAGTATCTGCAACTGGACGAAATTACACCCACAAACATGAATAAAAAAGGCCACCAGTGTGCGGTGATTCATTCTTCATTTACTTGGCAGCCTTGATATGTTGTGAAACAGGAGCAAGGAGCAGCTATGGAAAACACCACACCTTGGAATGGACAAAGCAGAACATTTCAATATAACCAGGGTAAAACAAATAATGTACCGGCATCTCCATGTGATCATTCAGTGTAGCCATCACAATAAAGATCTGCCGTGTAGCCGTCATGGTCATTAGGTGGTATTTATCAAATGCAAAACTACCGTCTTCTCAAAAACGACATCAGCGAGTTAACAACATTACACCCACAATCATGTAAACATTTGAAAACCCAAGGCAATCTATTTTGCAATGCTGGGGCGTCGAACTGGTTGTGCTTGTGCTTGCTACTATTACCAGAGTCATACAACAGAGACGTACCAAAGCAAAACATGCAAACGATATATTTTTGTAAACCACTAGAAAGACATGGGCTTTGCTGGTCAAAGTAATGTGTGCGTAAACATGGTAGGTTACTTACTACGGGGTGGATCCGTATTTAGCAACTGAACGCGGATGGAGAAGGGGTGCTTCCGTCCTCCTCCCAGCTGGTTTGTCTGGCTCGTTCGCACAACTAGCAGCAAAACACACAAGAGTAACCGTCTGAGTTACACATAGCAATTCTGAAAACGTGTTCATGTGCACAGAATAAATGCCACAGGGGGGAAAAAACACAAAAAATAAAGCGATTGAGGTAGCAGCTATGTTAAGCAAGGTAGCAGCTAGATATGTTGGAGCTTGAGCTAATCCTCTGACCCCTCTCAATGGATACTTGCTTAAAAAAGACACCACTGTGTCCTAAACCAATTCACAAAATATTATACAGACAAATATATTATCTCACCTCTCGATTAGAAATATGGTCACCAAATCGTATTTGAAGCCGCTGCCGTAGCCGACATCTGTGTCCAAGAGTGTCAGGTCCCATTTCAAATTTTCAGCCCGTGTTGGAGTCTGGTCTTGCGAGTCCGATGATAATCCAAGGGAGTATGTTATCCTGACATGGTTAGTCTACTGTTCCAAAAGCCAAAGTTCTTCCTGTAGCTCTGCAAAAGCCACCAAAGTTTCCAAGTAGCTCAGCCTGCTGCTAACTCTCGTTACCTTGCTACTAGCCGAGTGATGATGAGCCTTGTCGCGTGTGCATGAATGATGGGGGCGGGGTCGGTCAAGTTCACGAGTCGGTGAACGCGCAGGGAGGAGGGGTGAGTGCTGGCGGTTGATGGACGTGTCAGAAACCAATAGAAGTGATGATGAGTATTACTTCTATTGGTTGCCGTTTTCTTCTGACTACGCCCTCTACACTGGACCAAAAGATTTCGTTTTTTTTCCAAACACTCTATTTCAATGGGTGCTATGGCGTCATGAGGAGTTTTTCAGATGATATGGTAAAATATGTGCCAGAAAAACATCTCCTATCCCACCTTTAAGGCCACCACGTCAGATATGGATTAAATAGGACTCAGACCTGTAACCTTCCAATGTCAAGACCAGCTTCGTAACCGTTAGGCCACGGTTGCCCCCCAGCCCAATTTTCACGCTGTGTTAAGACTAAAGACATGTATACTAAAGAAAGATAGAGTTGGGATGTTAGTATCAGGACTCAAGGAATGCTAAGATTGCCTCATTCGTCGTAGCAACGCGTCTGTATTCAATCTTGGTAGTTTCAGAGAGGAATCATTCCTCTTATGAGTGTGTGTGTACAACTTGTGTCTACAGAGCGTCGTACGAGGTTGATTCATTCATCTGAGGGTAGCCGTTCGTCTTCTCTGTGGAATCTCAGGAGCGTAACTGTAAAATGCATTTATTAGTCACAGAGTTGGCACAATTTCAGCCATAGCATATTGGGACTGTCTGAAGAATGATACTTTCCGTAAGAGATACATAACGGAAGAGATAATGTACAGTAAAGACAAATTCCACTGCAGTGAGCCTTTGGTTTCAGTAAATAAACTGAATAAATACAAAAAAAGCTGATTTCACATCAGTTCGTCTGACTTCACCAAGTCAACGATAGATATGCTTATGCTAATTTACAGCAGACTGGTTAGGAATATGTTTTGAAGATACATATATTGGAACAGATCCCAGTATTACTACTCATCATCACCCACTATTCTGGTCCAAAAAATGATTATTCCCATGTAAGGGGAGAAAATCAACTTCCATTAACTTTTGGCTGAAGTAAGAGAACATAAACGTTTGCATTTGGAGCAGTTTTATATCCAAATGCCTTGTTTTCGTTGTTGCTCTAAAAAAAGTACCTTGTAAAGTGCTTACAATTGCAGACTACTTTTAAAAAACGCCATTACGGAAGGGATACCAATATTGCACTAATATCACCCATTTCTGTTCTTGTCCAGAAAATATGAAGCTTCTTTACAGTAAACGTTATCCCTGCATGTGGAGAGGAATTCATCTTCAAAAAAGTTTAGCAGCCTCTAAAGTTCATGTTTGAACCAAATGTGCCTTATGTTTTAACAATTTGTCTTCAGATGTGTCTTTTCTTTGTCACTGATGCAAACAAACATCTTGTGAAGCGCCTACGGCAGTGAAGACTACATTCAATGATTTAAAAAAAAGAAATCAATGCTTAGAGCTTTTCTATGCACACATGCACACCGATGCTGGTCCAACCAATATCCATACAGACAACATGTGTGTGTGTGTGTGTGTGTGTGTGTGTGTGTGTGTGTGTGTGTGTGTGTGTGTGTGTGTGTGTGTGTGTGTGTGTGTGTGTGTGTGTGTGTGTGGTTTGCAATTCATTAGGTACTGCAAATGAATTATAAAACTACAGGTAGGCTATGTTGTGTGCATGTTTGGTTCTCTCACTCCCCCCTGTCTCTCTCACTCCTTCTCTCTCTCTCTCTCGCTCTGTGTTTGTGTGAAGAGAGAGAGAGAGAGAGAGAGAGAGAGAGAGAGAGAGAGAGAGAGAGAGAGAGAGAGAGAGAGAGAGAGAGAGGTAGATGAATGCAGACTCTCCTCTGCTGATGAATGTTAGTGTGACTCATCAGTAGATGTTTCGCAGTGCTACGGAAGAAGACCTTGAAAGTAAGTATACAATAACTTTTCCCGGAAAAGAGAGAGCATCATTTAAATGCATTGCCTAGCTGCAGTACGAAATGGAGAAGGGAAATGAAAGATAACACATTTGGTTTGTGTGTGTCTGCGTCCCTGTGTGTGTGTGGGTGTGCGTGTGTGCGTGTGTGTGTGTGTGTGTGTGTGTGTGTGTGTGTGTGTGTGTGTGTGTGTGTGTGTGTGTGTGTGTGTGTGTGTGCATGCCTGCGTGTACAAACTTGTTTGTGTGTGTGTGTGTATGTGTGTGTGTGAAGGGAAATGAAATAGAAGCTTTTGGAAGATCTCAGGCATTTCACTAAATCCTCCACAGAATAAACCTGCGTCTTCAGTTGAGTTGGAACGTGTGTGCGCCTGTCTGTGTGTGGTGTGTGTGTGTGTGTGTGTGTGTGTGTGTGTGTGTGTGTGTGTGCGCGCCCGCGCTCGTGTGTGTGTGCACGCGCGTGCGCTCGTGTGTGTGTGTGTGTGTGTGTGTGTGCGCATGTGTGTGTGTGTGTGCGCATGTGTGTGTGTCTCACAAACTTTCCAGAGTCAAGCATACGCACACACTCCATGCAATCCCTGAGATTGATGCCAAAGTTTACAGAAATGCCAAGGGTTATAAGCTTCATATGTTAGCCCTGGAATAGACACACGCAAGTACTCCAAATGTGCTTTTGAAAAGCCCCACTAGACACACACATACAGTAGCCTATATCACGAAAGTGAATACACCCTTCACAGTTTTTGCAGATTTGTGAGTATATCTTTTCATAGGAAAGCATTACAGAAATTTCACTTTGACACAAAGATTAGTGACCTTTTAACAACACATTTAACCGCTTAAATTTCTTGTTCACTCAGAAAAAAACAAAATACAGCCATTAATGTTTGAACATGTACCCACAAAAGTGAGTACACCCCAGATTAAAATCCAGTAGAGAAGGGGCCGTGTTGGCTCGAATCGTCTCGAAATGAAAAGGGATTAAAAAGGAGGTCAGCAGTGTGCGTTTCAACCTTTCTTTGCATTGAACTTTTACATTTTGAGTGTGCACCTGACTTAAATAGATTGGTGTGAGATTTGAATGCAATCCTATGGAGAATATCATGATCTGCTTCAGTAGTCACAGTGCATGTTGACATGCATGTTTCTTTTAGGTGTATTTCAGATTGCCAATGTTGACAGCATCTAATGAGAGGATACATTTTTTTTTAAAGCTCACTTGTTTACCACCACACATGCTTGACACCATCTAAAGTAAATTTGTTTATTATTAAAGGAACAGTCCAACGTGTTTCAATAATAAAGCGTGTTCTTCTCTGACCTGAGATGAGCTCCTCCCGACCTGCCTCGTCTTCGAACGCGCCCCCAGTCAGCAACGCGTACGGACCAAACTCATTAGCATTAGCTTGTCTCAGCTTTGCTGACGGACGCATTTGGTGCCTTAAGTTAGAAGTGACCAAATTGTTCCACGTGTTCCCTATTTAAACATCCCTGCACAACTAGTAAATCGATCCAAATGTTGTTGCACAAAATGAAACTTTTGGATTGGTCATCTCATCTCAGGTCAGAGAAGAACACACTTTGTTATTGAAGCACGGTGGACTGTTCCTTTAATAAATTGTTCAAAATGTTACTTTAGAAAAGGGATGTAGTCATTATTGATGTGCACTGTATGTACATAAAAGCACATGCAAAGATAACACACACACACACACACACACACAAACACACACACACCTCCCATATACCGTATCCATGTGTTTCTCTGGGGCCGAGCAGCTAAAATAGCATTAGGAACTCTGGCTCTGGCACTTAGCGTCGCTGGGTGCTGTAAACAGATTGGGCTGGGATTTGCTAAAGCCCTTAACAAAGACACGCAGGCGGAGGCGCCAACATAAACAGCTAAGACATCCGAGCTGCTTGGGGAGGTAATGACTTGGATATTACATGCACACACACACACACACACACACACACACACACACACACACACACACACACACACACACACACACACACACACACGCAGGGAAGCTTTGGGGGGCAAAGGGGTCAGCTGTCCTGGGCCCATGGAAATGGCCCATAATAGAGTCCTCATTACATGAAATGTATTGGGTGGGGGGGCTTTTCAGATGACTTTGTCCTGGGCTCAGCTAAAGCTGTCAGCTGCCCTGCACACGCGCACACACACACGCACGCACACACACACAGACAGACACACACACACACACACATGCACAAACAGACGCACATGCACAAACGCACGCGCACATGAAAAGCATTGATGAGCAATCACGACAAACACACGCACGCACACACACACACACACACACACACACACACACACACACACAAGCATGCACATGAGAGGCACTGATGAGAAGAATGTTAGAGACATCCCAGCAGCAATCACACACACACACACACACACACACACACACACACACACACACACACACACACACGCGCGCGCACGCGCACGAGAGAGAGAGAGAGAGAGAGAGAGAGAGAAAGAGAGAGAGAGAGAGAGAGAGAGATGAGAAGGTAATGAGAGCAGGATGTTCGAGGCGTGCAGAGATCAATTCCTTTGAATAAGCAAGAACACATTATGTCAAGGCAAAGGCAATGCTGTCTGCTGTCTACTATTGATCATGGCTGTACTCAGAGAGAGAGAGAGGGAGAGAGAGAGAGAGAGAGAGAGAGAGAGAGAGAGAGAGAGAGAGAGAGAGAGGGAAAGAGAAATGATGAGGCAAATTCAAACAAATACGAGGAGAAAGGACCAAAAAGAGAAAAGCAAGCGAGCAATGTAGAGATGGCATGAGCAGGATGCAAGGGCGTAACTTTATGCTGACAATTGGGGGGGGTCAAGATTTCCATCTAAATGAATTAAATGCAGTGCAATGCAGTCCACCAACGATTCTGCTTCTCAGTTTTTCGGTGCCGTTTTGCCATACATTGCATTTCCCAGCAAAAACCAATGGTGACGTGATTAAACTATCCATTTATTTATTGAATCATTCACTTTTGTAAAAAGTGGAGTTTTGAATTTAAAGTATATTTCACACTTTTGCTGTGATTTTCTCATACAGTAGTTGCAGCTTTCTACTACACCATAAATGTAATGTCAGTTAATGTTATGCATCTCCTCTACACTGTGGGAGACCAAGAAACATGTCAGCCAAAAACCTTTTTGGTAAAAACCTCTTGAATTCAGGTAAATGCCCAGGACACAGAGGAATCACAGAAACCGTATTAAAAATATATATCAAATTTTATTAAACAAACATTAGGAATGAATTGTCCTTTAAAATAGCCTAAGCAAATACAAAATAAAATAAATGAAACAAAGGCAGTTCAGTTATGGCGCGGGTGCGCCTCCGTAGGCTCCGTATAGGAGCGCAAGTCGTGGCCTTATCGAGGTGCGTGGGGAAGCCCTGGTCGTGACGTCACGGCTTCGACGATCGGCAGGGAAGGGAATCCCCGATGACATAATAATAATAATAATAATAATAATTGTATTTGTATAGCACTGTGTCATACAAGGCATGTAACTCAAAGTGCTTAACAAATGGGAAAAAACATTGTTAGAGATAGATTTAAAAGGAGAGGTATAGAGGAGAGGCAGAAAAAGCAGGAAGGCAGAGGAAGAAGAGATAGACAGAGAATGTAGAGTCATAAGGTCAACGTAGGTTAGGACCAGGATTCTTAGATGTGTAAGGTCCATAGTGGCTGGGCCTATCATAAGTCATAGATAGTCACACAGAGATTGGGCGCTCAGGTGCGGCCCCTGGTGGCATCAGGGGTGAGGAAAAACTCCCTTTCGCTTGATTCATAGTTTGTGAGGGGGAAAAAAAGCTCAGTGAGGTCTGAGAAAAAAGACCCCCTGTAGTCAGGAAGAAACCTCAGGCAGAGACCAGCGTCCACCTAGGGGAGCCCCCTGCCAGGGCTGGATTGCGAGTAGTAAGGGCGCTGCGGCGGCTGGGACACTATGACGCCTTGGCAGCTAGGAGTTGGCAAGGATGAAGAGGTGGGTCTTCAGCTGCTTCTTAAAGGAGTCGACGGAGGTGGCTGATCGGATCTCGATGGGGAGGGCGTTCCATCTCTTGGGCGCATAGCAGGCAAACGCGGCGTCGCCGATCTTCTTCTGCGGGGGGGTGGGGGTCCTTAGCAGCTTGGCATCAGTGGACCTGAGAGCTCGAGCAGGGGCATAAAAAGAGAGCATGTCTGAGATATAGCTAGGGGCAAGTCCATTTAATGCTTTAAATACTGTGAGCAGAATCTTAAAGTCGATTCTGTATAAGACAGGTAACCAGTGCAGGTCTGCCAAGACAGGAGAGATGTGCTCTCTCATTCTGGTTCTTGTTAGGATTCTTGCCGCAGAATTTTGAATGAGTTGCAATTTGTCAATTAATTTTTTTGGGAGACCGGAGAAAAGAGTATTGCAGTAGTCTATCCTACTGGTGACAAAGGCATGAATAAGTTTCTCAGCGTCTTGTCGGGGGGCCAAGCCGCGCACTCTGTTGACATTTCTAAGATGGAAAAAAGCAGATTTTGTTATCTTGTTGATGTGAGGCTCAAAGCTCAAATCCGAGTCTATGACCACACCTAGGCTAGTAACCTTATCTTTAATGTGTATGCTTAGGTCACCTAGGCTTGAGTGGAGTTTTGCACGTTTTTTCTTAGGCCCAATGAGCAACACTTCAGTTTTATCTTCATTTAATTTTAGGAAGTTACTGTTCATCCAATCTGTAATGGCAGACATGCATTTAGTCAAGGCATGAATGGCAGTGGTTTGGCTAGGCTCGACAGAGATATATAGTTGAGTGTCATCGGCATAGCTATGAAAATCAACATTGTGCTCTCTGATGATGGAGCCCAGGGGCAACATATAGAGAGAGAAGAGGAGAGGGCCCAAGCAACTACCCTGAGCAACTCCAAAAGGCACATCATACTTGTTGGAGACGTATTCTCCGATGGTGACAAAAAACTGTCTTCCTGTAATATATGTTTTGAACCACTCTAAGACGTGACCGGACAAGCCTACCCAAGATTCAAGGCGGTCAATTAGTATGTTGTGGTCTATCGTGTCAAAGGCGGCACTGAGGTCGAGGAGGATAAGTGCTGAAACTTTGTTTGCGGCAGTGTTGAGCCTAAGATCACTTATTATTTTGGTTAGTGCTGTTTCGGTGCTATGGTTGGCTCTAAAGCCTGATTGGAATTTTTCCAAGATATCATTCCCAGCCAGATGTTGATTAAGCTGTTTAAATACAACTTTTTCTAGTACCTTGCTTATAAAGGGGAGGTTTGATATAGGTCTGTAGTTGTTTAAAGAATTCTGATCTAAATTTGTCTTTTTTAGGAGTGGCTTTACCATGGCTGTTTTGAATGAGCTTGGAAAAATGCCTGTAAGCATAGAGGTGTTAACAATTTGCAGTAAAGGTGCTGCTAAGCAACCAAGTACGTTTTTTAGCAGATATGTGGGGATCGCGTCAAGGCTGCAGGTAGACTGCTTACTTTCCCTGACTATTTTACAGAGGTCGTCCTCTGTAATTGGACAAAACTTTTGGAAGCTCTCAGGTCTCCTAGGGGGGTTTAACCCTCCCCTCGGTGTATCGTCTGAGTGGGCGACAGAGGTTGCTGCGTTTCCACCTTGGATGTCTTCTCTAATGTCGGCAATCTTTTTATTAAAAAATCTAGCAAATTCCTCGCACTTGGCATGTGATGCTGCATTTAGGTTGTTATTGCTATGTGTTGGATTAAGCAGGTGGTCAATAGTGGAAAACAGAACTTTCGCATTATGCTGGTTGTCTGTTATGATTTTGGAAAAATATGCTTTTCTCTCTGAGCGTACCGCATTATTGTAGGAGGAGATCTCATCCCTAAGGGATTATCTGTGGACTTCTAATTTAGTTTTCCTCCAAAGACGCTCGGTTACTCTGCATTTTCTTTTTAAGGCTCTAAGTGAGTCATTCATCCAAGGTGAATACCTAGCTCTGGTTCTTGTCGTCGTTCTAATTGGAGCTATGTTATCTAGAATTCCTCTTAAGTTGTTGTTGAAGCTATCAACCATTTCATCAGGTGTGCAGTGACCATTTAGTAGGTCACCTGATTTGATGAGGTCTGAAATCTTAAGCTCAGCAGAGGCATTAATGCGTCGTCTGTGAATGACATTGTTGGGTGTGCTAATTTGTGTTGAAATGTCAAAATCAAAAAACACACAGTGGTGGTCGGAGAGGCCGACGTCCGTGACCGATATATTGTTGATATCAAGTGCATGTGAAATAACAAGGTCAAGTGTGTTGCCTTTTCGATGGGTAGGCTGTTCTGTAACATTCTGGACGAGACCGAATCCATTTAATGTGTCTAAGAAAGACTTGGCTATTGCGTCATCTGATTTATTTACGTGGATATTAAAGTCGCCAGCAATTATTGCTTTGTCATAGTTAGTAAGTACGTCCGACATGAAGGCGGAGAAATCAGATAGAAATGACGAAGAGAATTTCGGTGGACGGTACAGAACAATAATGATCAGTTTGAGGTTTGCTTGGACCCTCATTGCCAAGTATTCAAATGAAGAGAAAGAGCCCAGATTCATCTTAGTACAATTAAATTTGTTGGAGAAAAGTATGGCTACGCCTCCGCCTCGTTTCTTTGGTCTCGGGGCGTGAAGGAATTTGTAATCGGAAGGGCAAGCCTCAATAAAAGTAGCAGCCCCGTCGTCTTTAAGCCATGTTTCGGTAAGGAACATAAAGCTTATGTTTTTGTCCGAGACCAGCTGGTTTACTACGAAGCTTTTGTTGGTCAAGGACTGCACGTTAAGTAATGCAGCATTAACATTCAAAGTAGTAGAGCTATTGTTTATGCGTTCAGGTGCAATCGTAATTAGGTTGTTGTGTACACAACCGGAGGGTCTATATCTGCGAGCTTTCCTACGGGTAGTGACAGCGTGGATAGCTAGTGGGGAACTCTCTATTGGGCACGCAGTGTCTAAATTGGTGTAGTGCTTTGGATTTGAAACACCTGTTAGTCAATCCAAGGACCGATGGGCTTCGAGGGTCAGCTCTAGGTTGGTCGCGAGGAGACGAGCGCCAGATCTGTTTAAGTGCCTTCCATCTCGTGCGAAGAGGTTTCGGCGGTTCCAGAAAGCGGAGAAGTTGTCAACGTAGGGAATGGCTTCTTGGCGGCAGTGTCTCATCAGCCAGACGTGCAGTTGGCGGATTCGGGAGAACTGGAAGGCAGAGAAACAAACAGAGGGGATGGGGCCTGAGATAGCGCATTTTTTTCCAGTGCTGCTAAGGGTATTAATAAGGGAGAGGAAATCGGACTCAAGTTTTTTAGACTGCTGCAGCCGGATGTCATTGGAGCCTGCGTGGACGATGAGAGTTGTGGCAGTAGGATACTGTGACAGCGCGTCCGGCACATTCGACTGGACATCGGCTACGAGAGCTCCAGGTAGGCACCACGTCTGGGCGTTTCGTAGGGTTACGTGGCGAACCATCGAAGATCCTATGAGGACTGTTGATGGTCGCCGGGGTTCTGAATGGGCAGGCTGCTCTCGGGTGATTTGCCTGGGGGTAGCGAGGGTCCGGCGGCTTCTGGGTCGCACTCTTTGTGGTAGAGGCTTGGGCACCTGGTGGGAGGGGGGGACAGGGTCAGTTTCTGCATCGATGACTGAGTCAAGTACAGAAAAACGATTGCTAGTCACTAGAGGTGGTGAACATTTCTGCAGTACTCCCCTGCCGCCGTTAACCACCTCCGTCCAGCTACGACGCGCGGGAGTGGAGCACGGTGGATTCGGGGGGGACTTCATTTGCTGTGGCTGGGGAAAAAAGATAGTGTAGTTAGGTTGGCGCTAGTATTACTGGTTTGGTGTTTCAACGTGGTGTTATGGGATTTTATGACTACCTCGCATTGTAGCCGGCGAATGTCATGTCTAAGTGTTTCAATCGTCATGTTGGCTTTGGCTAGTCTTTCATTAGCATTAGCGTCTCGTCCAGGAAGCGGCCCAACCTTCAACAGCAAAGTTAAGTATCAGCGCAGAGCCAGGTACAGTGCCAACATGGATGGGAAAACAACAACGGGGAAGGAGGAGTCGTACTTCCCTTTAAGTTGTTGTTAGCGCGCGTTGTATCAGATAATGCAGGTCGGGTCTCAGGTCGTCTGGGAGTCAGCCGTCGCGTCGCACCTCGGCAGAAAGCAGGGGTCAGCACAGGCACCAATGCAACAGAAGATAAATACAGCACGCACACTCAGGATACTCTTACGTCCCTTCAGGAGGGCAAAGCAGGCGTTGTATAACTCTGGTCCAGGCAACGGGTTCGTCCGGTTCGGTCCACGGGTTCGTCCGGCGTCGTTCCTGCTCTCCAAGGTCCAGGGTCCGGGGTCCAGTGTCGGCTCGTCTGCTGCTGCGTGCGTCCGATCCCCGCCGAATCTCCCGTAAGTCTGCAAACATCCCTTTTTATACCCAACCCCTTCAACGTCCAGGCAACCGGATAGGTAGAGTCGTAATTGTCCGTGCAGGTGATCACATTCAAAGCAATAGAGTCATTAGTGCGCCGCCAATGAAGAGTCAGTATGTGGGTGGCAGTTAATTAAAACACAAGGTAATCACAGCAAACTAATTGTATCCACAGCACAGCAAACCATAATCACAGCTAACCATGGCTACCGTTCTCGAAACCTTCGTTGCTAACTAATGTAGCAACTAACGACCCAGCTGCGACAAAACTGTTTCTGGAACACTTCGTTCGGACTTACAAAGTACCAATGTTTACAAGTAATGTAGTTAGTCGTTCGTCCGATGTTGGTGCGAACGACGCAGGTGTTCCCGCAAAACGAAGTAGGGGCTGTTCGTTAGTACTACTGTCGGAATTTGAACGACTAGCATGGTTAGCTAGTTCACCTTTGTTTTGGGAAGCACGTCACTCTTGCTCGTGGTTTGGGGCGGGTTCAGGCAGAGTTCAAGCAACATCGATCGATTACTGCCACCAAGTGCACAAGCCTCCGACCCATACTACACCAAATGTCTAGTCATGTGACGAACAGGGCTGAAAAAAAACCCCACCAACACAATATTCAAATAGGGGATAAAAATATTGTCCAAATATAGTAGGCCTAGGAAATTGTATGTTCCACTATCGTGCTTCACGAGCTCCGATCAATCAAAGCTGCGCCAAAAAAAGAACCGTTTGATTACCATCGGGATTTGAACCCACACCAAAAGCAGCATCTCGCATGAATGCAGATTATTTAATTGCTCACATATCTCCACACATAACAAAGCCAATAGCACATTTTGATTAAACTCCAACAAGCATAGGCTACATGGAAATACATGTAGCCTATAAGTTGCCATTGCGAAATGCGCTGTTCACTATTATTTTTAAAAGGCACCAGTGTGCGGTGATCCTTCTTGTAGGCCTATTCCTTGCATTGTAGGCTATGCCTTAGTCCACAAGAACTCCAAACTACATCGTAGGCTACAACAAGTTCAAAAATGGACATTATGCAACTGCCCTAGTATGTTGAAATAGTGCGTAATGGGAAGGCACTCGGAAAGGCGAGCGTGATGACAAGAATAGGACACTTCTTCGCGTTAGGCCTACTAGGTCTTATAGTATTCATATTCTTCTTTTCATTTCAATTCTACTATTGTAATACACGTCTGTCACAAGTAGCCGGCCAATAGGCTACTGTTAAAGCAAATGTTGTTTCAGCAGTGAGCACACTCCAAATAGCGCCATGGCCCATGGCGCACGAAGTGCAGTGCAGTCAGGGGGATCAGAAAACAACACAGCGCATCGTGTCATTCTCTCTCTATCTGTGTGAATTGGGCCATCATTTTGTGTTTTTGTAAAATACAGGTGAAAAGCAATTTGACTTGGCCTTAATGTGACTGCGTGCGTGGCTACGAGGCAAAGACTCTCGGATGCCAGAGCTCCACAAGCGCGCCCAACAGCACGCGTGGATCGGCCACTTTACGCACACACAGAGAGGTTGGATAAACAGTTGCGCAGAGGAATAGGCACCTGCGTTTAATGTAGGCCTATCTTACTGAGGGAATCGAAATCTTGTCACACTGAAAATGCCTTCGCGCTTACCATTCACCGCCCATTGCTCTTCATTGATGGTGATGTGTAGACCGACATTTGGTTATTGCATTTAATGGGGTGGATTTTGGGGATATGATTGTGTTAACAGGTCTTTTCCGACGTTGAAGGACTTTAAATGTGCCATGTTTACAGACATTAACGGCCCCTTCCATAGGTCCCTTCCTGCGGGTCTTTATGTAGGCCCCCTACAACGGCAATAATGGCAGTTCCACCCGCTTACGTTGCGCGTAAAGACGCGTGCAGACTGGAAAATTAAAGAAACATTCTGATATGTTTTATTAATTCTCAAGCGTAATTTCAGTTATCATTTCAAGCAGCATTTAACTGCAATCTGCCTGGCCATGACCTGTTGAAAGTGTTGCGTTGCCCATGAGCGTGAGAATGACTTCGCTTGCCGTTCTGGAAAAAAGATGTGATGGGTGGTTATTATAGGCTATTCACCGGGGATTGAACTCACGCCTCCGATAAGGAAACGGCAAACGTGTTTGAAATTCCGACATTCTAACCACTCACTCACCAACCGTGCTTCCATATTAGTGGTAGGCTATAGCCTACAATATTAAACATTATATGCAGAACCTACAAATAATACATGGTGGATTGTAATGTCGCATTTGGTAACTGCAGTTGAAGAGGGGTGAAGTCGGGGACATGATTGTGTTGACAAAGATTGTGGACTTTGATAGATGTATAGCCTGAATTTGACAGGCACTGTGTGAATTTGACAGCGTCACTGCTTTGCGACAAATGCACCCGAGCTGAGGCGAGACACTCCGAGCATTTCCGACAACTTCATCGTGCGTCTGAACTTACTTGGTTGGAATTTCATCGGACTTACTCCGTACCTACATCGGACTTTGTTGGTTTGAGGCTTTCGAGAAATCATCGTTGTTGGTTAGTTGTTGTGTCGGACTTCGTTCGTACTTACTTGGTCCGAAGGCTAATTTTGGTCGGATTCGAGAAATCCACCCCAGTATGTATATAAAACCACAGCAAACCCAAATAGTAAATAAACACGGCAAACAAATAAACAAAATCCCCACAGCTCCCAGCAGCCTGCCTGCCTGACACATACTTCACAAACATACAATTTCTCTGAAGCCTATGTCTTGTGTATGTGGACAAATAGACAATAAATCTGCCTTTGACTTCTGACCTTTTATTCCAATTTCAATGGAAAACACATGACATATTGGTAGGCATGCCACTTCAAATTAGTAAATCCAAACAAAAGCAGAAAAAACAGGCCTATCTGTACAGTATATCAAAACAAAAAAGAATGTCCTTTACCTTGGCATGTGCACACCACTTGAATTTACTATCTGTATAAGCTTACCACATATTAAGACATGTTATCAGGGTAGACATGTCATATTAGGCTGCACTTAACCCTCTGAGGTCTAAGGCCTTTCAGAGGCTTTTAGGCTGCTTGCACCACCCTGACATTTTCAAGTATTTTCAACTAACAGTAAGCATCTATGCAAAAGTGGAATATATGGTTGTATTCTGAAAAGCCTGACAAGAAATAATCTGAAAGAAAATTGGGTGTCATACAAACATGTTTTATTTAAATTGAGGATAAACACAACTGTACAAAAAACAGGTTTCAGTTACAGATTTGTTTTTGGAGACATGTCAAATTTTCCTCTGAAGGGCATTCAGTCCTCTGTGTGTTAACATGTGTCATACCATGCTACATATTTGAGAAACACACACACACACACACACACACACACACACACACACACACACACACACACACACACACACACACACATTGCCCAATTCAGTTGAAAGCACCAAATACCTGTTAGCGTCTCTGTGTAAAAGAAACAAACTGTGTGCACACTGACTTCTTGGTTAAGAGGTCCAATTTTTCCTGATGAACGTGACATATGGCAACATGATTCTGTTGTGTCATACTGTAGTTGAGCATAACCAAGACTTCAATCGTCTGAGAGCACTAAAGCTCCTCTCTGCCTCAGAGGAAGACACTGGCACCACAAGTTGTAACCTCACCAGAGTTTCAACTTCAGTGTCTCTTAGAATGTTTGTAGCCTCACCACAGCAACTGTACATGTAATTGTGCTTGAACATAGGCAGCTGGATTTCCAGCAGTTGGGCATTAATTTCAGGATAGTCAAGAATGACTGGATCAATGATTCCAGACAGCAAGGTGTTCTCCAACTTTTGCAAGGTAAGAAGACCACTCTGCTGGAAACGCTCTGTGAACTGTGTATCAATTGCATCAAGCACTTTATAAAACTCAATCCTAAAGTGTTCCACAGGAGTTTGAGGAGTGAAACCACTTGCTACTCCACTATAGCGCTTGGGTGGCTGTCTGACTCTTGGCATTGTAATGGGCTCTAGGTGTAAAGATTTCACAACTGTAGACGCCTTCTCAAAAAGGCTTAAGAAAGCCTCATCACTTCTCTTGTCATTTAAAGTAGACTGTACTGTACGAACAGCAGCCTGCATTCCAGAAATGGTCTGTGTCCTTCTCTGAAGAGAACAGTTGAGACACTCTAGCTCTCCAATAACAGCTTGTGCAATCACAAGACCAAGTACAGTACTGCCTCGCAGAAACTGTTGAAGGAGACCATTTGCAGTGGCCGCAGTGGGTGAGTCAGTCCCTGCCATTTCCTCTAAGGCAGCGAGGATGGAGTCGTACTGTGTCAAAACAGAATGTATGGCACCGTGTCTAACGGTCCACCTTGTTGCGCACAGTGGTTTTAGGGCACTTGAGGTTCCATGCTCAGCTTTGGCAATCTGATGAAACATCTGCTTGAATTTGCCTGACTGTCCACACAAAACACCTAATTGGTGAACCCAGTCAAGCGCATCTCGCACAACTATTGATGCTACGCATGCCTTCTGGATTATCAAATTTACACAGTGTGCTCCACAATGCACATATAACGCCAGTGGCTGTTTCTCTCGAATAAGTGCCTGTGTGCCACAATATTTCCCAGACATATTTCCTGCACCATCGTAGGTTTGCCCACGCAGTGCTGACACAGGTAAATTTAGTCGGCAAAGAACGTCTAATGCTACCTTTGATAGACATTCCCCAGTTGTCTCAGTCACAGAGTACATTCCAACAAATTCCTCGTGAGGATTCAAATCCTCATCCACATAGCGAAGACAAATGGATTCTTGCTCTTTTCCAGATATGTCTTGTGTCCCATCCACAATCAGTGCAAATTGTGTGATTGGGAGGCATCTAATAGCGTTAGCTATTCCCCTTACAATGTCGTTGCTCATTATGCTAAGTATTTCGTTTTGAATCAGAGGACTTGTGTAATCCTGCTTCTGCGTGTCTAGCCACTTTCGAAAAACAGGGTCATCATCTGCCTTTTCCTTAAGATGCTGTGATAGGTTCCCTCTATCTTCCACATGACCACGCAGAGCTAAACCCTGCCGAGCTAAGTATTTGATCGAACCTACAATCTTTGTCAATCCATTCCTCGCTTCCTCCTGTTGTCTGGCAACAGCGGAAGAAAGCTGTGAGCCTATAGTGTTCCCTTTCTGAGCATATACATTCATGGCATGGATGTGCATCTGACTTTTTGCATGTGCTGAGAACCTGTCAATAGCCTTTTTCCAATTACGGAATCCAGCTGTCACAAAAGCAGAGTCACACTTGCCTGCAAATGTTGGCTGATTCATGTAAACTTTTGCACAATGAAAGCATAGGACGCCTTGCAAAGTGGCACTGTAGTGCAACCATGGAAAAGTTGTGAACCATTTTTGTTGGAAAGACAACACACATTTAGCTCGCTTCTGCACTACTATAAACTTGGGATCAGGTTGTACAGGGTTTGTGCAGGTGACAATGTCCGAAAGATCAAATCATTGTCTATCTCTATCATCTGTGTTTGACTGGTTGCTGGCATGCTGCTCAAGTCCCTGTGGTAAACATGAAAAGAAAATGTGTCACTCCCTGAAATAAAAATCTATTGAATGACTGTACTCTATTTTAATAACATTATTTACAGTGGTGCTCATATGTTTACATACCCCAGCAGAATATACACTTTCTCTGCGATTTCTCACAAAATATGAAGTATTACACAAACCTTTTTTTCACTCATGGCTAGTGACTAGCTTAAGATATTTATTAGCAATATTCTGTGTTTACTCTTTCAAAAGCATGATCACAACCCAAACTACCCAAATGACCCTGTTCAAAAGTTTACATACCCTAGTTTCTGATGCTGAATATGGCCCTGTTTAACATCAGGGACTGCTCTAAAAAAATTTTGTGGTAGTTGTGGATAAGGCTCTTAATGTTCTCAGATGACAAAACAGCACATTCTTCCTGGCAGAATGGTTGTTTCCTATAATATCTTTGGGTGTCTTGCTGGAACCTCACATTTGAGGTTTCCCCTGAGTGGCTCAATGATGTTGAGATCAGGAGAGTGAGATGGCCGCTCAAAAACCTTCATTTTATTCTTTCTGAAGCTAATGACGGGTTGATTTGGCTTTCTGTGTCAAAATATTGTCATGTTGGCACCGTTGGAATTTCAATTCAGAAATGCAATATGAGGAGTTTGGTTGGAATCAAGCCAATGGGCAAGGGAATCATTGCATTGCAATGATCATTGCAAGGGAAATTGTTCAGGAGGCATAGGACAACCAAAAAATAACTTCAGGTGAAATATAGGACAACATGAAAAAATGTTTTAAACTGTACAGGAAAGAGGCACTTGAGGAAAGATGGGCTGTTGGGGGTTGCCAGGAGAAAGCCAATACTACAAAAATGCAAACATGTTATTTTGCATATGATACACCAAATAGCACAGTGAGAAGCATCAAAATGCCTGTGACAAAGTCATTTGGAAAAATGAGATCAATATGGAACTTTTTTCAGCCACTATTAACAGTACCATTTGGAGAACAGTCAACGGAGCCTATGATCTGTTAGTGATCGGTGACTTCAATAAGGCAAATCTGAAGCAGGTTCTGCCACACTTTTTCCAACACATCTCGTGTCCAACCAGAGGGGAACGCACGTTAGACCACTGTTACTCGCCATTCAAAGACGCATACAAAGCGTCCTCTCTCCCGGCCTTTGGCAAATCAGACCATGCCGCTGTCATGCTGCTACCGAAGTATAAACAACTACTTCGTCGAGAGGCTCCTTCCACGAGAGAGGTTAGCCGCTGGTCAGATCATTCAGAAGCTTTGCTTCAAGATGCGCTGGCTGATGTGGATTGGGACATGTTTAGGGAGAGCTCCGACAGCATAGACGAATTCACTGACGTGGTGACGTGCTTCATCTCAGAACTGGCCTCTAACATCATTCCCACGGTAACTGTGAAAATCTACCCAAATCAGAAGCCATGGGTCGACAGATCTATTCGTGAAGCCCTGAACGCACGAACAACTGCGTATAACGAATGTCTTTTATCTGGAAATATGGCGCCATATAAATCAACTTGTTATGAGCTCAGAAAAGCAGTGAAGCTGGCCAAGAAAAGATATCGAGAGAAAGTTGAGTTGAATCTGAGTAACAACGACAGTAGAAGTGTATGGCAGGGGTTGAAAATGATCACTGATTATAAAAGACCCCCTCTCACCATGGCTGCGGACTCAACGCTGGTCAACGAGCTCAACGCATTCTATGCGCGCTTTGAGGTCAGTGACGACGAGCGCACTCACAGTAACGCACGTGTTTTTAACAGCGCAAGTGATGCAATTGATGTACACACCGGTGTTTGTCCTCTACCATCAGTGTCTATGCACGATGTTAGAAGAGTACTTAAGCAAGTAAACGGCAGAAAGGCAGCTGGGCCAGATGGTATTCCTGGAAGGTTGTTAAAATCTTGTGCTGATCAACTTGCTCCTGTCTTCACAACAATATTCAATCTGTCCTTAGCCAGCTCCACTGTTCCCAATTGTTTTAAAAGGTCAACTATCATACCCGTACCCAAAAAGGCCAATCCAAGCTGTTTGAATGACTACCGCCCCATTGCTTTAACATCTGTTGTAATGAAGTGCTTTGAGAAGCTTGTTAAAAATATAATCTGCTCTTCTGTCCCTGGCTCATTAGACCCCCTTCAATTTGCCCATCGTGAAAATAGGAGCACTGATGATGCCATCTCCCATGTCCTTCACACCACCCTTTCTCACCTGGATAAAGGACAGGGCAACTATGCAAGACTACTATTCATTGACTACAGCTCAGCATTTAATACCATCGTGCCCTCAAAACTAGTATCCAAGCTGAAAAACATTGGACTTTGTCATTCTCTATGTGCATGGATACTCAACTTCTTGTCAAACAGACCTCAGGCAGTGAAGATTGGCAACTGCTCCTCTAGCATAATCTCCCTCAACATCGGCGCGCCGCAAGGTTGCGTTCTCAGCCCTCTGTTGTACTCCCTTTATACCCATGACTGCTCAGCTATCCACAGCTCCAATTCCATCGTGAAATTTGCAGATGACACAGTGGTGGTAGGACTCATCTCCAACAACGATGAAACAGCCTACCTAAATGAGGTTGAGATGTTGTCATCCTGGTGTGCAGAGAACAGTTTAGAGCTCAACGTCACCAAAACCAAAGAACTTGTGGTGGACTACAGAAGAGGAAAAGATCAGAAGAACTATGCTCAACTGGAAATCTTTGGTACCCCTGTGGAAAGAGTGAGCTGTTTCAAGTATCTAGGCGTCAACATTTCTGAAGATCTGTCTTGGTCACCTCACATCACCACCGTAGTGAAAAAGGCCAGGCAGCGTCTGTACCACCTCAGGAGGCTAAGGAAGTTCAGAATTCCATCAGACATGCAGAAGTCCTTCTATTCTGCCACAATTGAGTCAGTAATTACAGGAAGCATTACAACATGGTATGGCAACTGCACAGCTCAGGACAAGATAGCCCTGCACAGAGTAGTGCATGCTGCAGAAAAAATCACTGGCGCCATCCTTCCAGGGCTGCAAGATGTATATGCAAGAAGGACAAAGACACGAGCACAAAGGATTATGAAAGACACATTTCATCCTAGTCACTCCATGTTTGAAAGGCTGCCCTCAGGGAAACGACTACGTTCCATAAGATGTAGAACAGAGAGACTGCGTAAGAGTTTTTTTCCTCAAGCCATCCGCTTTTTGAATTAAGACAATAACTATTTTTAATTATTTTTTATTTTTAATTTATTTTATTATTTTCATTTTTTACCATCCAACACAGCACTGAGCAGTTGCAACCCCCATTTCACTGTCAATTGTGCTTGCACAAGGAAGCATGTGACAAATAAAAATCTTGAATCTTGAATCTTGAATCTTGAATCTTGATGAAAGTTACACCATCCCTTCTGTGAAACATGGTTATGGACCACTGATGTCATGGGGACATTTGAGTTACAAATGCACTACACTTTTGGTCCATACTCACAGAATGATGAATACATTGCCCTGCGAAAAATACTGGAGGAAACTTGACACTCATCAGCCTTGAAACTGCACATGGTCCATTGTTTGGACATGCCAACATGACAATGTTTCAGCACAGAAAGCCAAATCAACCCGCCATTAGCTTCAGAAAGAATAAAATGAAGTTTTTGAGCGACCGTCTCACTCTCCTGATCTCGACATCATTCAGCCACTCAGGGGAAACCTCAAATGTGAGGTTCTAGCAAGACACCCAAAGATATTATAGGAAACAACCATTCTGCCAGGAAGAATGTGCTGTTTTGTCAACTGAGAACATTAAGAGCCTTAATCACAACTACCACAAACAATTTAGAGCGGTCCCTGATGTTAAACAGGGCCATATTCAGCATCAGAAACTAGGGTATGTAAACTTTTGAACAGGGTCATTTGGGTAGTTTGGGTTGTGATCATGCTTTTGAAAGAGTAAACACAGAATATTGCTAATAAATATATTAAGCTAGTCACTAGCAATGAGTGAAAAAAAAGGTTTTGTGTAATCCTTCATATTTTGTGAGAAATCGCCAAGAAAGCGTATATTCTGCTGGGGTATGTAAACATATGAGCACCACTGTATATTGTTCAAATTAAAAAGTGATCAATCAATATTTCCTTTCATTCTCACCTCTTCACTTGCCTGACTGCTGCCCTCACCATGTGTTCCTCTATAAGGTTAAAAAAAAAATACAAGAAATCAGTTCAAGTGTTCTGATAGTGTTTTTTTTTTTCTCTCAGTTTTCTTCAGTATTTGCATGTACAGTTATGCATGTTACCTGGTCATTTGTGCCTCCTCCTGCGCTGTCTCTCTCTGTACTCTCTCTCCCTGACCTGCACAATCAAGTTTTTGAACCTGATATAAAAAAAGCCTCAGTTAATGTTCAAATGGCTTGGCAGCAAACTCACATCAGAGTTTTAGA
>NC_085865.1:46991691-46996691 GCF_034702125.1 Engraulis encrasicolus
TGGCTAAAGGACGCACTCACGCACACACCCACCACACACAGACACAGACACAGACACACACACACACACACACACACACACACACACACACACACACACACACACACACACACACACACACACACACACACACACAAATTTACAGCATCCCCCCCCCCCACAGTGATAACAGAGGTGAAGCCAGACTCATGTAGACTCCTTTCACTGCCTGAATGTAAAATGCAATCAGTTTTGCTTTCAGCATTCATGGCTACTCCTCCCATCACAGCCAGCACAACATAGTTCTATTCCTCCCGAATGCACAAGGAAAGCAATTACAACATCATTCCAAAACCTACCACAGAAGGGATTAAATGAAAATTGTGTTTGATGCAAAAATTTGAAATGAAATAAAATAAAACACATTTCTATTCCTTCTAGATACACAAGGAATTGTATCTCGTTTCAGAACCTGCCAAAGAAAGGACTAGTAAAAAAAAGTGAGGTGTGTTTGGGTAAATCGAATGTTTGATTGAAATAAAAAATCATAATAATTATTGTCTAAGAAGTCTTTCTGTTCTCATAGATGTTAAAAGTACTAGATTGTAAGCAACTGGAGCCCTGAGATGTCACCTTCAAAAGTTTTCTTCAAAAGGCCTGTAAAGTCAGCTTTTGCAGACAGCAGAAGCAGTCTTCATTCGCTTCTTGAATGATGTTCATTTGAGCTTACTTGGCAAGGTGATTCATTTACTCAGAAAAGCTTACATAGCACCCCTTCAATAACTCCTCCTACCCATACATAAAACAGCAGGAATCCAATAATTGTGTAACATATCTATTTGCCATTACTATAAATCCAATGAAAGGTGCATTACATTTCAGTGTATCACTTCTGGTGTGAAATGGCGAAAGCTTTCAATGAGCGAACCCATCCCAGAGGGCCAATTTGAGTTCATTCCAGAACAATATACCCTACCACCCACCCTTCCTTTGCCCTCCTCTAGCATGGATTGATCCCACTAAGTGGTACATCGACAGTTCCATCCCCCATGATTATTGACCTTGTGTAGACCTGTGTGCTGCTGTTCTGGAGTTATGCACTTTTGAGGGCCGCTTTGTGTGTGTGTGTGTGTGTGTGTGTGTGTGTGTGTGTGTGTGTGTGTGTGTGTGTGTGTGTGTGTGTGTGTGTGTGTGTGTGTGTACGTGTGTGGGCGCGTGCGTGTGTGTGTGTGTGTGCAGTGTTTGTGTGCGTACGTGTGAGTGCGTGCGTGCGCGTACACATGTATCTGCATTACAGGAGTGTATAGGTGTGATGTCACCTGTTTACAGATGGCCTGGCTGCTTTTCTGGCCTTATAAGGTCAGTTTGAAGTTGCAGCATTCCCAGAAGCTGGCTCTGCACCCTTTGTTTGCTTGTGTGCGTGTGCGTGTGCGTGTGCGTGTGCACGTGTGTGTGTGAGTTAAAAGCCTTTTTCTCCTTTTTCCTTCTTTCTTTCTTTTCACTCCCTTCTTTCTCTTTCTGTATGAATCACTTTTCATTTTTACTTTTATTTTCCACCACAACTTATCAGTTTACTTGTCTCCTTTAATGTTACCACTTTCTTTGGACAAAAAAGAAAAGAAAATGGCAGCAAGTTGAAACTAAAACGAGCAGAAGAAAACTATGCTATTCTTGAATAAACTTGCAGTAAAGTATTTTTTTTTAAAAAGGAACGAAGCCAGATTTGTAAGGTGCAATCCATTTCACAGTTTACAATTGTTGAGTCACAGAGTTGGCTCGTAATGGAAGTCAGAAGGAAATAGAAGGGAAGTGAAGTCATCTTCAGAATTAAACCAACAGTGGCAATGTGGAAAAATCAATATCCATTTGCGAAATGCTTTCGTTTAACAGATGTTGTGTTCACCATTGTTGATTAGATACATTGCATTTTATCCACACAGTACATTTTGCAGTTCTAATTAAAAAATGAATGGAATCAATTTAACATCTTCTAGATTGTACTGAGTCCTATTGAAATCTCTAACACCATTTCTCAAAGTGAAGTTTGCTGCCCTTGCTAGTAGTAGCCTAAGGGCTTCCGCACATAGGCTCCGACAAAGTGCTGCGCACTTGTTTTCAATAGAACCCCGCACACTGGCGCCGATGTCCGCGGACGTTCGTGGATGTCAGATAGCAATTAGAGACGAGTTCTATTTTGTCGGCTCCGCCCATTGATTATCAATGCTATGTTCGTGTGAAATTGGGTTTGGGGGTCCAAACTCTGTCGGAAACAAAAGTGCGCCGCAGTGCTGTCGAGGATTCCACGTCATTGTGACTCACCAAGTACTGTTCCGTACTAGTGAGGTATGCTTCAGAATTCAGAAGTCCTACATCCTGTACAAAATACCCAGAATCCCCATGTATCCACACTTGTGCTGGGCTTTTTATTAAGAGTGTGGGGAAGCCTTGCATACATAATATGTACAGTATGGTAGGGCCTATGTTGTTGTTTCTGAGTTAGGCTAAAAATAGCTTAATATAACAACACAACTTGGTCTTTGTTTGTGGACATTATGTTTTTGTTGCTGTCAGAGCTTTGACTACAGACAATTTGTGTACTTCTATGAATTGATAACTTACTCATAGTTTTGTTGTTGCTTTGCACCACAGTAGAAATAATGCCAAATGGTGTGTTTAAAATCAGTTTAAAATCAGTTGGAAATAAGTAGGGAGCGGCCAAAATGGAACTGCTATTACGTTCACTTCCACACTTCCATCCTGTTCCGTTCTTCATTTGAAATGCTTGTGAGGCTTTGAGTCTTGTCTTGCGAGTGTACAACTTCAAGGAACTCTAAGGGGCACACACTTGACTTTGAGAAACAGTGTCGAAATAAAAGTTGAATTTCTGTCCATGACTACCAGGAAATGGACATCCTGGAACATTGACCTCAGTGACAAATGCCGACATTACAATAGGAAATGTGATAATTTCCTATTGTAATGTAAAATATGATGTGATAGTGATAATTTCTTGCCGCTTGGTTATGTAGGCCTATTTAAAAATGTATGCTCGTGTAAGTACAACTTATCCAGTTGCATGATAACACGGATGTATGATATTGGGGGACCCTACTGAAAACGAGATATTGCATCTCAACAGGCATTCCCCTTGTGCAAATAAATAAATAAATAAAATATGTTGGTACTGTTACACTGGAAACCTGTTTCTAAGTTTGCAAGTAACGCTAGGCTAAGTTTGCTATGCTAGTTTGATAGTAGCCTAGTTGATAGTTCATTGTAGTTCAGAAACTTGCATGAGGTGTGAATGATATTAGCGATGTTGTAACCCACACACATGCATATGTGAACACACCTGAGAAAAGAACAACTTTTTACACTTACTGTAGTACACAAAAAATACGAGTTTACTAGATGATGACATTTAGATGGCTTGCTCAAATATCTCTCTGTCTAGACAGCAGTGCAAATGATCTTTATCTTTTTACAACTGTTTGTACGTCTGCTTAAGCTGTATGAACCAGCTGCCTCTCTGAAGAATTATAGATGGCCTGTGTGAAATGCAAATATCATCAAACCAAACACCAAAATCACACACACACACACACACACACACACACACACACACACACACACACACACACACACACACACACACACACACACACACACACACACACACATAACCTCTCTCTTTCTCCCCCCCCCCTCACACACACACACACAACCTCTCTCTCTCTCTCTCTCTCTCTCCTTCACACACACACGCACACACACACACACACACACACACACACACACACACACACACACACACACACACACACACACACACAACCTCTCTCTCTCTCCCCCTCAGACACACACTCGCACACACACACTCGCACACACACACACACAATCTCTCTCTCTCCTTCACACACACACACACACACACACACACACACACACACACACACACACACACACACACACACACACACACACACACACACACACACAACCTCTCTCTCTCTCCCCCTCAGACACACACTCGCACACGCACGCACGCACACACACACACACACACACACACACACACACACACACACACACACACACACACACACTGCGCGTGCACGCACAGTACACACACACACACACAATAACAACAGATTGCACCACTCACAGTAATCCATGTTTATTGGTTGGTATGCAGAGCAAGAGGCCGTGAGTGGAGAACAGCTAACATGCAACACGTTTCACTGCAGGCAGGACACCATCCAGCGAGCGCAATTACATGCACCGGCTGTTCCGCTTACAAACGGAATGTTGTCAGTGTTTAGTTTCAAAACAATTCACGGACTATTCCATTACATTTATATTCCATTGTGACGCGGCGTTCTGCCACCGGAATGCTCCAGAAAAGTACGGCCACATTCAGAATGAATAGTGTACATGAGTGTACATGACATGACGGAACACTGACACCATTCCATTTAAATTCGGGATATTCGTCGCATGTAACTGCGCTCCATGTTAGAGCAAGCCACTGCATCATCGCAGATGGACTCGATAATAATGATAATAATAATAATCATAATAATAATAATAATAATAATAATAATCATATTTTCTTGTGTTCATTGAAAGTTGGTTGCAGTCTCTGTATGCCTTGGTTTATTATTTTTTGTTTCGCTGTTTGTTTTGCTTGTGGTTTTGATTTTCACAAGTTTCAGAGTCGTTTAGTTTATTTATAAAAAACAAAGCTGTTTACTGCTCAGCAGATGATGGATTTTACTCTCTCTCTCTCTCTCTCTGTCTCGCTCGCACGCACGCACGCACGCACACACACACACACACTTCACTGCATTAAGTGACATGGTGCCTTTGAAGTTCAACATTTTGTCCATCACATGTACATGAAACATTGCTTAACTGTGTCCTTCTGATTGAAGACGTAGTATACTGATCTCTTGGCCCTATGTTCTGTCCACCATTATTGTCCATCATTCATTGTAAGGCGTCACAACATGTAAACAAAT
>NC_085865.1:46999191-47011691 GCF_034702125.1 Engraulis encrasicolus
GGTGGTGTATATGATGGGGTTGACGGCGCTGTTGACGTAGCCGAGCCAGGTGCAGGCGGTGTAGAGCTCCAGCGGCACGGCACCGTGGATATTCAGGATGTGAGTGATGAAGAACGGCAGCCAGCACACGATGAACACACCTGTACAGGGGACAGAAGATACACACACACACGATGAACACACCTGTATGGGGACAGAAGATACACACACACACGATGAACACACCTGTATGGGGACAGGAGACACACACACACACACGATAAACACACCTGCGATGGGGGACAGAAGATACACAGACACATTCACAAGCATTTTACATTACAGTAAATTACATTTAGCTGACTCTTTTGACCAAAGAGACATACAAATGACAAATTGAGTCAAAGCGTCTGCCAAAAGCAATGTAATGCAATGTACCCTTCTTAGCATCTGCACTTGTTGTTCTGTATATTTCCTGTGCACTTGTATCTGCTAGCGATGTTGGCTATGATTATGTCCTCGTTTGTGAGTCGCTTTGGTTATAAAGTGTCCGCCAAATGCAATGTAATGTAATGATATACACCACGTTCCACATTATTATGCAACTGATATTATTAGCTGTTTCCCCAAATAATCAATGCAAATGACAGTCGTCATAATTTTCAAGTCATCCGCCATTAGAGTACAATTAAAACGTTTTTGAATGAACCTTCCAATGATAACGGTATTTTTTAAGTAATAAAAAACTTAAAATGCTCTGTTCCACATTATTACGCAAAGTAGTTTTGTAGTGTTGTAATCCAAATTTCTTTCTTTGTTTCCCATTTACATCAACACAGTTGGATTTTTGTACCTTCTAAATTACATTTCAATGTTCAATACTTGATGATAACCTCTTTGTCTTAGTAACTGGAATGCTGCCTTTAACATTGAAGTCAATGGCAGGGCATTGCATGGGAGTTATGGAAGCCCAGATATCCTTGATGCTTTGCTCTCAACTGTTTTTGTTTGTTTGGTCTGGTGACCCACACTTCACTCTTCAATATACCCATAGATTTCCATGCCACGTTTAGGTGCTTTGGTGGTATCGACATTTAAACTCACCAGACATAAAACCCCATTGAAAATGAATGGGATGTTATGTCTGGTGAGTTAGAATGTCATCATCTCCAAAGCACCTAAACGTGGCATGGAAATCTACGGGTATATTGAAGAGTGAAGTGTGGGTCACCCGACCAAACAAACAAAAACAGCTGAGATCAAAGCAGCAAGGATATCTGGGCTTCCATAACTACCATGCAATTCCATCACTTCAATATTAAATGCAGCATTCCAGTTACAGCTTATAGCAAAGTTTTGAACATTGAAATGTATTGAAGGTACCAAATGCCAACTGTTTTGATGTAAATGGGAAAAAAAGAAAGAAATTTGGATTACAACACTACAAAACTGTTTTGCGTAATTAATTGGAACAGAGCATTTTGGGCATTTTAAGTTTTTTATTATTTTAAAAAATACCGATGTCATTGGAAGGTTCATTCAAAAACGTTTAAAATTGTACTCTAATGGCTGATGACTTGAAAAATATGACGACTGTCATTTCTATTGATTATTTGGGAAAACGGCAAAAAATGTAATTTGCGTAATAATGTGGAACGCGGTGTAATGTAAATGTAGTGTAATGCTTGACATAACTTGACCAGGCTGCCAAAGTCATTTAGTTTAAGTCCTTTCACTCAGTGGCCATCTTGGCTATGCTTCCGGTCTTACTATTTGGGTTACAATTTCAGATTAGTCATGCGCGGAATTTCACGACATACGTTCTGCTTCGCAGTCTGTGAGATGAAGTGGCAGCGGACTCTGTTGCAACCCAATGCGAGTAGCTTCCAGATGTGAACCGCACATGTCATCAGCAACCAACTGGCTGAAGCAGATTCTCAGGGCATGCCGCTTGACTACAAGCAGTCATAAAAGGTTGGGTCGAGACGGCGAGATGATTGGATAAATGACAGCGCAGCTCAGCAAGCAATTGGCTCTCGTTACCGGACAGGTGGGATATGTGCAAGCACGCGCCATATTAGCGTAGCGAATTGCACCCGTTCATTCCTATGGGGGCTTTTTGAAGTGTTTCATCTCTTATTAGACTGTCTCTGAGCCTGCCCAGTCAGTTCCTCTCAACACTGACTTACGTAGGCATAGGAACCGGAAATGGGGATACAGTGGTGCGCATCCCAACTTTTGGCCTCCCTAAATGAGGCTTTCTCTACCTTTACTGTCGACAAACTAGTGGAGTGCAGCAGCAGTAACAGTGTTAAGAAATAAAGAATGAAGAAAAAAAATGCACCACCACTTCAAAACTCGTCCCGGTGCCCTTGTACGTACTGTAGGATGTACTGTATATATTGACAGTATATATACAGTATACTGTCAATGACTGTATACCTGTATATTCATAAAACATTAGACTGGAAGTGAACCCGCCCCCTTTTCTCGGATATCCTGGCAGCAATTATTTGGAAGTAGACCTGAAAAATGTAAATGAATTCACAAGGGGGTTCACCTCTGTCAAAAATGGCTTAATAACGTGAAAACTTCCATCAGCACACTATACTAGGACAATAGTTGGAGTGTGTTGCTAAATATCGACACAATTAACTGATTGTAAAATGTATTTTATCGACTCACGTGATTTGAGTAGCTACTTAGCCTCACATTTCAAATATGGTCCTTGATTAATGTGTCACTTCATGTTCATACAGTTTTAGTCCATTTTCCTGACAGAGGTGGGTGTGTTATCCATTGATTTGCATTGACTGAAGAGCACAGGTCTACCTTCACAGGATGGGGACTGCACTTGGCGTTTTACAGTGCTGTCACAAATTGCCGTGTCACCTCTAGTGTAATGGTCTACCTCTACTATGACCTGACAGCACAGGTGAAGGCTGAGAGATCATTGCACCAATGAGTGCACACCCTTGTGCCAGTGTGTAGAGCTGATCGACTTGCCCATCGGGGGGGGGGGATGAACATGAGAGCTTTTCAAGGGCCCAGCCTCCAGGCGGGTGGTGAGGGTCAATTGGAAACTATATGAGATCTTTTTTGGAGGGGAAGGATGGCCAATAATTGGATTCTCTTCACAGGGCCGCCCAGTCACTCTCTCTGGGAGACCTTTCCAGATGTGGGTGTTTCGTTCGCAGGGCTGGACCGGCCATCTGGTATACCGGGCATTTCCCGGTGGGCCCTGCACCCTTGTGGGCCCCTATTTTCAGAATTTTTGAAAATAGGGACCCACGAGGGTGCGGTCCCACCGGTGAGTCAGTTCTGCACCGCTAATTATGAGGGGGGGCCCCTTAAGCCAAAAGTGCCTGGGCCCTATTTCTCCCCCAATTCAGTCCTGTTTGTTCGTATTGCCATCAGCAGAAAAAAACAACAACAAAAAAAGCACAATTGCACAATACAACACAAGTGCTGTCTGGCTCAAAGTCAGACAGACAATGAAAACAGGAGATGGATCAGTCTTCACAAGCTTGCTGCACGCAAAAGGCACCCAAATCGATACCATTGGATGGCGCACTTTTGGATTTGTTTCAAACGAAAAATAAAAAAAGAAAGAAAGAGGTGTATTGATTTGGAGGCCGAGTGAAAGGAATGAGGGTGGGCCAACTTTTCTGGCAATGTGAAGCAGACAGAGAAAGTAACAAAAAGTGCGAGTGTAGCGGCCTTCAGGAAACGTTATGAACACTTTCCACAAAGAAAGAAAGCAGGAGCACAGCGTACATGAACTAAACCAGTGCTTCCCAACCTTTTTCTGTTGTGAAACTCCTTTAGGATATTTTTGCACATTTCGCACATTTTCAACTTCTTTGCTGTCTCTGCATTTTATGTTGAATTTTATAGGGAAAATAAATACACGTATTAACCAAATACCTCTACTAACAAATCAAAAAATGTTAACCGTTTACCTGTGGTCTTCCCATTTTTCTGCAAAGATCCTTTTCTCTGAGACAACACCACTCCCTACATTACATTAAATTACATTGCATTATTTGATGCTTTCATGTTATTCAAAGTGACTTACAACTATTAGGGAAGAAAGGAGTCACCGGAGCATCTTCAGATGTGGAAAATAACTTGTTTTATTGGGCAAGCGGCAAGACTAACGTTTCGACGTTCACACGTCTTCTTCAGAGTCACTCCTTTCTTCTGTGACTCCTTTCTTCCCCTGCATTTACCAAGTCCTTTCCCAAGACGCACCAGATTGTGAAGTGCAGGAGCGCGGAGAATATCTCTCGTTGCTGACTTACAACTATTGTTTTTCAGGGTTGGTTACTAGAGGTGCTTAACTCGAATCTTTGAGGCGTCCGGATTGATTGGATCATTCCAAGGAGGGTATCCGGATTAGACGGATCAATCGGATCACACGGATCACTTATTTAAAATAAATAAAAATAAATAAAAATAATGTATTTTTAAAAACGTTTCTGCCGTTAAGTAGCTATGCGCCTCGCCTTTGTTGTTCCATTTATCAATTCACGTTGATAAATCAAAGAGTAAGACAGTTTGATCAACAAAACTCACTTTATGAATGTAACAGCTCCTAAACTCATGCTGCGATCCGACCCACCTGGGTCTCCTCACTAAACATGCAACCACAACTCGAACAGCCTTTGGCAGCAGTGAAACGGCATGTTCCTGGTTTTGCAATAAATGTGTGTTTGTATTTAAGAAGACTAAAAGTCAAACATTTGGGAGCAGAAGTCTAGTTGATCAGGGACAGTCAGGAGGCGAGCAGCAGATGACCTCTCGCCTCCGCTGCCGAGTTGCCTTGCGACTCACACACTCGTGGCAAAAACGAAACTTAAACGTTGATCCGATCCGTAGGGGATTCGCTGCTACCAACAACTCAGTCAGGATTCGTCTCACCGAGTCGCCGAGGGCGCCGCTGCTGAGTGACTCGGACGAGGGGAGTGACAGCAGCAGTGGCTTTAAAGACTGTAGCCTACGCTGTAACGCAGTGAGTGATAGTAGAGTCACGTATGTAGACTATAATTTCCCTAAGAGTAGCCTACAGACTGAGATGTTAAAGCCTTGGTAGAGCACTGTTAACATTAAAATGTAGACCTCAACAGAGTCAGAAGCACATGCAGGGAGCGGGGATCCGCGACTCAAACACTCAATTGGCCACAACATAGGCTGGACAGATCAAACAGGCTCGATGAATGACGAGGCGGGAGTTGGTTCAGTTTTACTCAGTGAGTGTTCGTGACTGAACAGCATACTAGGGAGATTAGAGAATGGCTGTTGTAGTCAACTAAAGAGGATATATTCCGGTTTCACAATTTCTCGCGCTGTAACTGCCATTTTGTTGACATATTAATGAAATGCCGTCTGACCCGCCTTTGGCGGATCAATGCACGACAGCCATCCGGTCTGTTCGGATGAGGTCTTGATCCGGCTCTCCAACCGGATCCTCCGGGTTTTTTATCAGCTCTATTGGTTACAGTCCCTGGAGCAATGTGGGGTTAGGTGCCTTGCTCAAGGGCACTGCAGCCATGGATGGAGATCAGGGGGAATTTGAACGGGTAACCCCTAGATTGCAAGACCAACTCTCTTACTGCTTGGCCACGGCAGCCCCTGCAGTACCTCTGTAACCTCCCCTAGGGGTCTTGACCCCCAGTTTGGGAACTACTGGATTGACCTTTGATCTTCTGTGTTCATTTGAAACTTTGTGCTATGTAGTGTTGATGTATTGGTGTCTCTACATAGCCTTGGTTACATGTATGCTATTGCAGGCTGCAGACAGGAGACAATATGTTCAAAACAACCACAGATGTTATTGAGCTGTGTGTGTTTGAAAGCGAGAGAGAGAGAGAGAGAGAGAGAGAGAGAGAGAGAGACAGAGAGGGTGTGTGTGTGTGTGTGTGTGTGTGTGTGTGTGTGTGTGTGTGTGTGTGTGTGTGTGTGTGTGTGTGCGTGCATTTCAGTGTATGGTGTCGCTTGCCTAGGATCTGTGAGCATGTGTGTGCGCATGCCCACGTGCGTGTGTGTGTGTGTGTGTGTGTGTGCTCACAAGCGGGAGCATACCTATGTTCCCCGGGTCGTATATCTGTAAAAAAAAGTGCCCTGACCAAAACTAACCCTAAACCTAACTTGTCACAGGTGCAACAACAATAACGCTTTGCCATGCGACAGCAGTCTACTTGGAAGCAGCGGGAACATAGAACCCTTTTTTTTCCCCGGGTGCGGGGATCATAGGACCCGGAGAACATAGTGATGAGCCCACACAGGCGTGCGTATGTGTGTGTGTTTGTGTGTTTGCATGTAAACTTGCCTAGGACGATGGCCAGCATCTGCGTTGCCTTCTTCTCCTTCTGCTGGGAGATCTTTCTCTTGCTGGAGCCCCGGAGGGACGTCTGGGTCTTCCCATTGGGCAGCGCCTGCGTCTCGAAGGCCCGCGTCACCCGGGGCACACCGCCACCTGGGTTCAGGGGCTCACCTGTGTCTAGAGGTGGAACAATGAACGTGAAGATGAATGTCCGCACACTTGCCTCTGTGCTGCTTTTCGTTCATTTTTCCGTTTTCGAGCTATTCACAGCTATTCACACCACTACCTCACTAGAGGTGGAACAATACAATCATCATATTGATCAATCCATCATATTGATCTTGGTGTAAGACTCATCAATGCACATTGAACAGTACAATAAACCCATATCACTGCACTCATGTTGATAGAATATTGCATGGTTATTTGATTTGTTTACATGAAAAAACATTATTTTTGATGGCCAAGTTATGGTAGAAAGTAATTGATTAAGAGTAGGCCTATGTAAAAATATGTTTCTAGGGGAAAACAAAACAATGATCACCCTACCAAGCGAATTTTATCTACAGTCTGTCTGATCTATTGTTATTTTTGATGATACTGTATCTTCTGCTGCTTATTGAGCTTTTGTTAGGTGCCAAACACCTTGACGGTCAAAGTGTTTTTTTTTAAGTGAAAGTGAAGTCAAAGTCCACCTGGTAAACAAAATTGAATTAGTGAGTGCATTACAATATGCAACCTTGCCTCCTCCACTTGCGCTTGTCCCGCCTCCTGGCCCCTCCTCCGTGGAGAAAACAATAAAGACTGTTTTTCATTCACCATCCCAATTGCAAATGAGGAAAAGACTCTACAATTGAGCTTTTGCAAGATATTGAAATATAATGCTGTTGTCACTGATGTCATCATGACATATTACTTCCTGGTACGAGGAGACAAGCAAGTGGAGGAGGCAAGGTCGCATATTGTAACGCACTCTATGCCTCACCCGTGCAAGGGGCAGCCAACAATGTCGCCACAAGGGAGTAGTGTGGCAGGATGGTACCATGCTCAAGGTACCTCAGTCATGGAGGAGAGCACTGCTTAATTACAGTATATCACGAGAGATGAACAGACCAAGGATATGGATCACTGGAACCATGTTGTGTGATCTGAAGAGACCAAGATAAACAAATATACTTCCGATGGTGTCAAGCATGTGTGGTGGTAAACAAGTGAGTTAAAAAAAAAAAAGTGTATCCTATCAAAAGCCAAGCATGTTAGTGGGACTGACATGGTTTGGGGATGCATGGATGCTGTCAACATTGGGCAATCTGAAATACACCTAAAAGCAACATGCATGTCAACATGCACTGTGACTACTGAAGCAGATCATGATGTTCTCCATAGGATTGCATTCAAATCTCACACCAATCTATTTAAGCCAGATGCACACTCAAAATGTAAAAGTTCAATGCAAAGAACGGTTGAAACGCACACTGATGACCTCCCTTTTCATCCCTTTTCATTTCGTTTCATTTCGAGGCGATTCGAGCGAACTTCTCCCCTTCTCTACCGGATTTTCATCTGGGGTGTACTCACTTTTGTGCGTACATGTTCAAACATTAATGGCTGTATTTTGTTTTTTTCTGAGTGAACAAGAAATGTAAGCGGTTAAATATGTTGTTAAAAGGTCACTAATCATTGTGTCAAAGTGAAATTTTGTAATGCTTTCCTATGAAAAGATATACTCACAAATCTGCAAAAACTGTGAGGGGTGTATTCACTTTCGTGATAAACTGTACTCCCCCCTTCACCCTGGCTAGTCGGGAGTTGAACCGAAAACCTTAAGTCTGATGCCTTAACCGCTTACCCATGACAGCCCAGAGATAAATTTTACAGATCAATATCATTGGGTGCAGCAGCAGGTGAGTGGACAGTGGGTATACTTTTTTCCCTGTTATTTGTGTGACTTTTTGCCTTCTATCTGAAAAGTGTTGGATGTGCGGGTACTGTCAACGAAAATTCTTTTGGCTTTCCCCCTATACAATGCCTGCTGTTCCCCAATGCCAGCTTTATATCAGGTGATGTTGATTTACCGATATGATCTCATAAACATCAATATCTTTTGGAGGTGACATGGTTGTCCATCAATTTCTCAACTCACTTCAGTCGAGTGTGTTATTGCATTTTGTTTGCAGTTGTATTTTTGTGTTGCAGTTGCTTTCTTCTCACTGTGCTACTGCTGCAGTTTACTGTTAAAAGAGAATTTTGGCCAATTAAAAAAACAGCTGTACAGTATTAGCTTGATTATCACCGACGTTCAAATCTCTTCGAGACTTGGTCTGACCAAGAGCATAACAATTAACGGCATGAGAAAGATAAGATAGATGAGAAACGGCATGATTGACCTGCCTCCCTTAGTTTGCTTATGGTTGTTTGCTTACCGACAAAGTGGGAGGAGTTCCCGTATATGTGGGAACTCAGAAAGTACTTGCATTGCTCTTGACCTGACTTAGTTGCAACACTGAAAGTGTTGCGTCACTAGGAGGGCACAGCCTGGCTAGTGCAGTATTACTCAAGCTACCCTTGGCTTCCTGATGCTTCTTCAGTACTGAGAAGTGAGTCAAGGGTAGATGGAGCAATATTAATACATGTTGAAATTGGACGCAACTCAACAGAAGTTGTTACTGTTTATTCATTTTTTTGCAATGTTTACATCCTAAGAAATATCAGATTAGCAATACAAAACCCAAATGGCACTTAACAGCTGTGGTCAGAAGACTCTGGTAGAAATGAAGAGTAGACATGAAAGACTACAGATATACAGCTTAATTATTAAAATACAAAATATCCTTAAAGGGACACTGTGCAGGAAATGGTCAAAAAAGGTACTGTAACTATGCTGCTCATTGAAACTGGGCTGCCTATTGCCAAATTTTATCTTTACATGGAAGTTTACTAAGTAATAATAATAAACACATAATAAAAAACACATATTTTCTAGTATGGTCCAAGTACAGTAATTTTTGCAGCTAAAAATGGCTATTTTTGGAAATTCAAAATGGTGGACCATGGAGAAGATACCCCATTTCATGTCGGAAAAGTGCAATTTTTCCAGTCATAATGAATACTTAGAATTTGATGCTGGTGGTAAGTTTTCATGAAAAAGGTAACATTAGTGAATGGGCAGCACGAATTCTGGAAATAAACAACAAAAAATATCACACAGTGTGCCTTTACAGTTTTTCTCAATTGGTTTTATACATTTCTCACAACAGAATAATCATTCTCAACTTCGTGTTCAATTGTGACTTCCTGCTGTTACCTGTGCACATGGTAAAATATGTTTCTCGTAGTTTTCAGCATTTAGCAAATGCTTTCATCGCCATGCAAATGGTTGTGTACAATTCTCAGTGTTTTTGTACATTATCAATTGATTTTGTCGTGTTCTGCAAAATGCTTTGTTATGATAATCTATGAAAGATCTCACTCCCCAACACATTTACACAGTGACATAACATTTTGATGGCTCTGACACGTTCACAGACACAAAAACCTGGTTTTGAGAGATTGGCCAAGGGTTTTGAGCAAGAGATTGGGTTTTGCAGGTCATCCATGGTGTTTTGCCACTTGTTAAATCTTTTTTTGGAAATGAACGTGATGTTTTGCAAAATGCGAGTAAGATTCGAGAAATGCACAAAACCAATTGAGAAATACTGTAATAGCTCCAAAGGCCCCCTGTCTATGCTGTACATGTACGTGTCATGTCCTGGGCATGTACATGTTGTAACTCTTACGGTAGTCGTAGTATCTCTACTCTCCCCCATGGGGAAAATTTCTAGTAAGTGGAGCATGAGACAGGAAAACAAGTCAACACAATCAGCCCGTTCCAGGCCCCAACATTCATCCCAAAGAACACATTTGTCCCAAAACATGACAATGAAATGATGTGTGATGTGGACTTTCCTTAAAAATGCAGATTTTTACATTTATTTACTTGGAAATAGTCATGAAAAAAATACAATTTGGCAATAGGAAGCACAGTTTCCATGAGCAGCATATGGTAGTTGCAATACCTATTCTGGCCAAAATCCTACACAGTGCACCTTTAATGCAACGTGATGTAATGTAGACCCCACAAAGTCAGCGGTCCTTACTCGTGCTGCCGTTCCTCTGCGGGCCTCCAGGGTTGAGGGGAGCAAGGGCCTCCATCGTGCTCCCGTTCCTCTGGACCTTGGTGGAGCCCTCTCCTGCAGGGGACGAAGAGGAGGCGCTGGCATCCTGGTTCTCCCCTCCTCCTCCTCCTCCTCCACCTCCTCCACCACCTCCCCTCTCCTCGGCTCTCCTCCCCTTGGTTGGAGAGCTCCCTGGCACGGGAGGTAGCTCCTCCATCTCCACCTGGCTCTCCCTCGGACACTCCTCCTCCTTGATCAGGATCTGACAACACACACGCACGCACACGCACACGCACACGCACACGCACACACACACACACACAGTGGCACAGTTCGGGAAAGTTAGCATAGACACAGAGAGCATGTTCACCACACACACACACACACACACACACACACACACACACACACACACACACACACACACACACACACACACACACACACACACACACACACACACACACACACGCACAGTGGCACAGTTGGGGAAAGTTAGCATAGACACAGAGAGCATGTTCACCACACACACACACACACACACACACACACACACACACACACACACACACACACACACACACACACACACACACACACACACACACACACACACACACACACACACACACACACACACGAGAGAGATACTACTGCACTGTAATAGAGAAAGAGGACGTGATAACCCCCCCCACACACACACACACACACTAACACACATACATGTGCAGAGGCATAATATATGTACAGAGACAGACACAAAAATCCTCCCTTATAGTTCACCTCCTCTTTGAACCGGACACCACACACACAGTGTGAGAGAGAGAGAGAGAGAGAGAGAGAGAGAGAGAAAGGGAGAAAGGGAGAGAGAGAGAGAGAGAGAGAGAGAGATATAAACGCACTCCCACAACAGCGACTCAAAGAAGTTCAAAAGAGAAGCAGAAAGAGAAACAGATTAAAGAGAGAGAAGGAGAGAGAGAGAGAGAGAGAGAGAGAGAGAGAGAGAGAGAGAGAGAGAGAGAGAGAGAGAGAGAGCGCGATAAACGCACTCCCACAACAGCGACTCAAAGAAGTTCAAAAGAGAAGCAGAAAGACAAACAGATTAAAGAGAGAGAAGGAGATGATCAAGCAAGAAGAGAGAAAGAGACAGAGAGAGAGAGAGACAGAGACAGAGACAGAGAGTGAGAAAAGTTAGAGAAAGAGAGACAGAGAGAGAGAGAGAGAGAGAGAGAGAGAGAGAGAGAGAGAGAGAGAGAGAGAGAGAGAGAGAGAGAGAGAGAGAGAGAGAGAGAGAGAGAGTAGTAATTTATCAACGTACTACATCCTCCTCCATCAGGAATTGACGACACACACACACAACGTACAAAGGGGGGAGTGAGTAGTACACACATGTACCAGTCTTTAATGACGTAGAGCAACAGTAAGCTTTGAACAAGATCTGAAAACAAACATGATATGCATGCACTTGCTGATAAGAAACACATACAATACATACCCGCAGAGACAGAACAGACACACACACACACACACACAGACATGCACGCAAAAACGCACGGATGCATACATGGAGACAGAGGTTTGCTAGGGGTCAAAGATGTTTTTCCATGTGATGTAAATTATGAATATAAGGAATGATGTACCTGAATGAATGATTCAGTGTGTGTGTGTACTGTGTGTGTGTGTGTGTGTGTGTGTGTGTGTGTGTGTGTGTGTGTGTGTGTGTGTGTGTGTGTGTGTGTGTGTGTGTGTGTGTGTGTGTGTGTGTGTGTGTGTGTGTGTGTGTGTGGTGTGTGTGTGTGTGTGTGTGTGGTGTGTGTGTGTGTGTGTGTGTGCTTGTGTGTGTGTGTGTGTGTGAGAGAGAGAGAGTGTGTCTGTCTCTGTGTGTGTGTGTGTGTGTGTGTGTGTGTGTGTGTGTGTGTGTGTGTGTGTGTGTGTGTGTGTGTGTGCGTGCATAAGTCATCTAAATGCACCTCGACCACCTGACAAGTTCATGCCCTGTTGACAGTCATGACGCAATTATTAGTCAGTGTGTGTGTGTGTGT
>NC_085865.1:47016691-47019191 GCF_034702125.1 Engraulis encrasicolus
CCACTCAACACAACAAAAAGCTGTATACAACACAACATCAAGCAAAGCATTCAACACAATTACTGTAAACATTGGAGCCAGTGTAGCGCTCGCACAACACAACACATTACACACAACACAACGTCCACCACACCATCTAACAAAACGTTGCATCAAACACAACAGCCAACATTCAACACAACTTAACGCTGCATACAACAGAACAGCCAGTGTAGCATTCAAATACAACACAACACATTACACACAACGTGATATCGAGCACACCATCCAACCCAACGTTGTGTCGAAAACAACATCCAACATTCAACACAACTTAAAGCTTCTAACAGCACATCAAGTACGGCATTCAACACAACCCTTAGCACAGAGCCTGTGATATAACCTTAATGGTTATGATATATGCTAGCTTGAAGCAAAATATGCACTCTGCACTTTTTTAAAATTCTTTACTGTAACTCGAGGGGAGGTGTAAAATGAGCTTATGTCCAGAAATGGTACAGTATCGCTTTAAGCAATACTGCATACTGAACCCAACTAAACAGCCAGCTCATCATTTGGCACAACAGAATGTCCAATGCAGTATTCAACACAACACAACACAACACAACACAACACAACACAACACAACACAACACAACACAACGCAACGCAACGCAACGCAACGCAACGCAACGCAACACAACACAACACAACACAACACAACACAACACAACACAACACAACACAACACAACACAATCACAACACAGCACTTCACAAAGCAATACAGCACATCATTACTTAACACAACAAAACACATCACAACATCCAGCACACTATTCAACACAATGATCAGCGCACCATTCCACACAACATAATGTCCAGTACAACATTCATCACATTACAATGTCCAAGTGCAACACTCAAAACAACACAACACAGCAGTCAGCATTGTGCAAATCAAGACAACACATCATGGCACACCAATACAAAAGGCATAGCACACTAACTCTACACAGAACAAATGAACAGTCCACAGAACATAATGCAACAACATGTTGAAGAAGGTACAATTTATGTGTCAATACTTCACAAGCAATAATAAAAAACACAGCTCAATGTGACACACCAAAACAACAAAGTACAGGAAAGCTCTGGGGTCTGCCCACAACTCTCAGAGCCCAGGAAATGACTCCCTGTGTTTTGGTCTGCACCACACGCCGCGGGGACAGGAAGGCCATGTGCTAGTCGGCCACCTTTTTGGCAGATTAATTAACCACCACAGTAGATAATTCCGGAAACTCCATCTGAGTCGCAGAGGCTTCCAGGAAATAGAAGCTTCCAGAATTCTGTGCTGTGGCTGTCAGCGAAAAAAAGAAGGTCCCTGAAATGTGGCTTGTAGGCTACAGTGATAAAGTTCCAGCGTGTAATATTTTTTTGTAGGTGCTCATTATCCAAATTGCTGTTGGTCCTTCAGAAACTGGCCAACACCGTCAGTTTTGAAATATTCCTTCTTGTTTTACATTTTAAATTTGCATGAAAGGGTGGGCCAAACTCCACATTTCATGTGCCATCTTAAACTCTATTATGTAATCAGACAGATTAAAAAGTTTTTTTCCCGAACACCATGTATTACATTGTCGTTTCTAACTCGTCCCTGGCAATGTCAAAGAATGGGAGGTGAAACCTCACACGTTACAAGTTTCAGAAAACAAATTTAATCATAGTAATTCTGGAGCACAGTCAGAGACTCCAAGCAATTAGTAGGCTTCCAAAAATTCCAAAAATAATTCCATTTCTGCAGTTTCCTCAACACTGTCTTTGAAGCCTGTGTTGGTTAGTGGTACACAGAAAAGTCGACAGTGAGAGGTGAGAAATGTGGGTCAGCTGTCCCAGGCCCTGGCTGAGAGGGCTCCCAGACTTGATTCCCCATTGCATTTCATGTATTGAGTAGGGGGGCTGGTAGCTTTTATATGGCTTTGTTGCAGGCCTGGTTAAAGCTATTTTTTTTAAAACAATTGGGAAACCCCAACTCCCATTGTCATTGTGACACAGCACTCCACAGCACACAAGTGTTCACTGCACACTGCACACAACGAAATTGCATTTTATGCCTCACCCGTGTAAGGGAGCAGACCCCAATGGCGGCCCCAAGGGAGCAGTGCAGCGCGACGGTACCATGCTCAGGGTACCTCAGTCATGAAGGAGGATGGGGGACAGCACTGGTTAATTACTCCCCCCACCAACCTGGGGGGTCGGGAGTCCAACCGGCAACCTTTGGGCTACAAGTCTGACGCCCTAACCGCTTACCCATGACTACCCACCCATATAGCTATCATAATATAGTAACCATTGAGCACAAAAATAAATGAAACTGACACCTCCATGCTGGAGAAGCTTAATGAACTGGCCTGCTCTGCTCTAAATCAATGTGAAACTACAGTAACCCCCCTCCATGCTACACTGGCTTAATTAACCCTACTGTAATTACTCAGGCTAAATACACGCCTTCCCGCTGTGCC
>NC_085865.1:47031691-47036691 GCF_034702125.1 Engraulis encrasicolus
ACTGGACATCACAAACTGGTAAATAATTGATGATGTGCATACATCCAACATCGCACGCACGCACACACACACACACACACACACACACACACACACACACACACACACACACACACACACACACACACACACACACACACACACACACACACACACAAAACACACACACACACACACACACACACACACACACACACACACACACACACACACACACACACACACACACACACACACACACACACACACACACACACACAATCTCTCTCTCTCTCTCTCTCCCTCTCTCTCTCTCTCTCTCTCTCTCTCTCTCTCTCTCTCTCTCTCTCTCTCTCTCTCTCTCTCTCTCTCTCTCTCTCTCTCTCTCTCTCTCTCTCTCTCTCTCACAATCTCTCCCAATCACATACATCCATGCACACATGTCAGCTGTGTCAGCTGTGTTAATGTCTGATTCCTAACACTATACTTTTAAAGAAAGAAAAAAAAAAACACTATGCGCAATGTGTCTGTTTGCCAGACTAAATGTATGCTTGCTGCCATGGAAAACAGAATCAATATGGCAGTCAGCTTTGAAGGCGCTTATTCTAATTGTCAGTTTTTTTCAGTATTGTAATGAGTTGCTCTTTGTTGTTCCGAAGACTAATTGCGTGCTTATCACCCTCGGCAGCACATAAAATGCAGGATTATACATTTAATTGTATTTAGTCATTGTAAAATAGCTGGAGTGATCGCATAGTGTCTAGCAATTATGCTGTTGTTCCAGCAAAAATGAGGATTTAAGTGATTAAAAAGAAGCTTAAATGGAAAAAATGAGCTTCTCTAAACCTTTGGTTGACTTAAAATATCTATTTGAATTAAAATGGTCCAAATGGGTGATGCCCTGCGTGGCAATGCTCTGCAACCATGCCATTCACCATCATGACATTCGTCATCCGTGTGCTAACCCTAACAAAGTGGCCACTTTTCATAAGCAATGTATCTTCCCTATTATTCTCAGCCTGGACTGAATTTCCCAAAGACTCTTAAGAAGTACTAAAGTATTAAGTGTCCATTTGGCACTATATCCGAAGTAGTTTTTTTGACCTTTGCACAGGCATTTCATTTGCATGTGCAAGAAAAAAAAATGTATGTGAGCCTATTCTATGTATAAACGTTTAGTGATGTGAAATGTTGCCTCATATTTAAGTAGGCCTATATACTACTTAGGCTACTACTTTTTGGGAAACGCAACCCTGGTTTCATTGAGCAAATGTTCTTCCCATTTTTGCAGTCTCACCTATGTGCCTCAGACCATATTTCAAGGACGAAGATGTCTGCAAGGGGTGTAACTAGTGTTGCACCGATACCGATACCAGTATCGGCCGGGGCCCCGATACTGCACTAAAATGGTGGTATCAGTATCGGCGAGTACCAACAAATAGGGCACCGATACCATTTACAGATGCTCGTATGACATTTGAACGCAGCCTTGAACTTAGTTACTTTATATCAGAGGTATTTAAAAAGTATAAAAAGTTCCACTGGATTCACTTTGTACAGTATTAGTCTATTTCCTGTTTCACAAAGGTAGGCAGCCTGACAAAGCCATGATAGCAATGATGTTACATCCAAGTAGTAGCCTATGCAGCTCTTCATATATATACTGTATATAAATTTCAAACAAAGCAATATCGGTATGGTATCGTTATCGGCCGATACTGCACAGTCGGGTATCTGTGTCGGGGCCAAAAATGGTATCGGTGCAACACTAGGTGTAACTGATATTCAATTTATTCAGCTCAGTTAGTGTCTACAGATACTGCAACTTCCTCCTGAACCTGACCTTAACCCTAACCCTCCAATGGTATCAAGCAGAAGACAGAAATGTTCTATTCTTTGTTTTTTATTGAGCTCCCTCTCTCCTCTCTCACGCCGTATGGACATTGACATTATTGTTCTACAGCACACATACAAGTGAGAAAAATAAAAAATATATATTTTAAGTTACATTGGATAGTCCAATGTCTTGTGACGCAACTTCTGCGACGTGGGACCTTCCAATTAATATTCTGATTGTAGCAAAAGGTTAAAAGCAACCTAGCCGTGCTAACACAAACCTATGGCAGAGAAAGGTTTAGCTGGAACCGCCAAAGCTAGTGTGAAACCACGTACCCGAGATCAAAGACCGCGTCAACTCTTCTCTTTCTATGGCTGGTGTTGTGGTTATTTGTGTGAGGGTAGCCTCTTAGTGCAGAATGGGTCGCCGTCGGGCCTATTCACTATTTGCTGAAAACACTCAGCTACATCACATTGCTCTGACATTACCGATAGCCTTAAGTAACTGATTAAAGGGGCTTCAGGTAGGATTAAAAGTTAATTAATCACGGTCTCGAGTCAGCCTATGCTCATGCGAGTCATTAGTGAGTGAACGATGGGTCTCGTGACCACTTCCATGGTCCGATTTCAGAAAACCCCACATGCAACTTTTGGCAGCGCGGTCCGATGGAGTGTCATGGGAAACACTTTTCATTGAAAACATCGCTTTACATAGCCTACCGTATTCAGATTTGTATCAACTGCTGGCATTCCATGATGAGAAACAGTCTCACAGCCAATTTATTTGAACAGCATTTTTTCATTACGCTGTAGCTTTTGATACAGGCATGCCACCGGCACCGCACAAATGACGTCATCCTACCTTTTGCCCCTTTAAGACATAACCATTACAATTTTGGTGACAGTAAGGTTATAACATAGGCTCTGTGTTAAGGGGTTTACTGCACAGGCAGGCACTTGAGCGGAGTAAAGGATGCATTTGCCGTGTGGTCAGAGACAGAGTGATCCTTCCTTCTCTCTCGCGCAGTTATTTCGGGAGTGGAGTTGACCATATGCACTTAGACAGTAACCAGATGCTGTGCCATTCATCAGCATGCACCCAGTTCCTCACACACACACACACACACACACACACACACACACACACACACACACACACACACACACACACACACACACACACACACACACACACACACACAGACACACACACACACACACACACACACACATACACACACACACACACACACACACGCACGCACGCACACACACACATACACACACACACACACACACACACACACACACACACACACACACACACACACACACACACACACACACACACACACACACACACACACACATACACACACACACACGTACACACACACGCACCAGAGCCGGCGCGCCCAATACGCTCACTACGCTCTCAGCGTAAGGCCTCGCGCGACCCGTTACGTTACTGACGTTGACAGTTGTAAAAAAAAAAAAAAAAAAAGCCGCGAACTGATTTCATTGTTTATTATTGATTCCGTCACACAAAACGTGAAACGTCCAACGTGAAACGACATTTTCCCTGCGGAAACGACAAAAAGAAAAAGAAAATTCATGACAATGAGCGACGAGAACAGCAGTCAGGTAGGCAAGGTAACTCGGGGTAGGGTAGGGTAGGCAACCATCAATGTAGGCAACGTAACTCCCTCAGGTAGACAACATGTGCTTCCACTCATTGTGATCCTTCTTCTGTGGCTAATTTCGTATGGAGCAGAAGTGTCAATGGGCCTTTGTATTGCACAACAATGCCGTGTTAAAAAGTGCCCAGGTCTTCGATACAGTCACATGTTGTAAAAATGGGCATTCACGTTTTAGTTGTTTTAAAAGGTAGAAGTTGTTGAGAACCACAAGCTGAGTAGCGTTTCGTTTAGCCTTTGCAATTAGTTCAACTGAATCAACACAGGTAGCCTAGGCTAGAGAGAATGTGAGAGGAAAGGGTGGTGTTGTCAACGTTTTACTGTTGTTTCGAAAGGTGTACTAGTTGAATCATAATCTGACGAGCCGTTCGTTTAGCCCATGAAACGTCAGTGCAGTCGAAGCAACGAAGGAAGGAGAGTGAGAGAAGCGGTGCCCTTTCTGTGTGTGTGTGAGTTTGAGCGCGCGCTGTTGTATGCGTGGCTGCCTCTCGATTGTTTAGAAACAAATATCAACATACACAGACATTGATTTTGGTTATGACAGGCGCTTAAGATTTTTGATAAGACGTCCGTGCAGTCTAAGCAATGGAGGAGGAGGGAGTGAGGGAGAGGGAGAAGGAGTGCCGTGCGTGACTGTGTGTGTGTGGGGGGGGGGGGGGTGATAACTATAGCAAGGGGGCGCGGCTTGCTTGGATAGACCTTTGGCGAATGACTGAAACTTGTGACGAAGGTGAATCCCAATAAATAGTGAACAAAACATTATTCACAATAATGTGTGATAACATTCATAATAACACATGTTATATAGCTAAATAATTTATTTTACATATGAGTTTCTTATCATAGGCCTATTCATTTATTTTTTTAAAACGTTTTAGACCAGATTACTAAAGGCAAGCTACTAGGGGGCAGGCTATAAAATATGGTAATTTTAAATTCAAACAATTTGATGGAGCTAAATTAATTGAAGCCTTAGTTATATTTTACAGGCGCTATGCTTAAGTTTCTGACCAGCTCAGACTCCAGTCAGTCAGCCAGTGGAGGGCCAGCACAATGTTCAGGTAGTAGGCCTACACAGAAGAGCCAGGTACACCTGCAGCTGATGAGGTAGTCGCATGTTCAGTACAGCCACCGTTGTCTACATGTTCACAATCTGTTATGACATTATTGATGTTTTTGTCTCAAGAGCGCAGAAAGGGAGACTTTTTAATTAAGCTTGATTTGAGTCAAATTTTGTGTCTGTGGTTCGCGTTTTGCGGTGGGGGGGTTGCGCGCTTTATGAGGGCCTCTTGGCATATTTTTGCCTAGGGCCCCATGGAGGTCAGAACCGGCTCTGCACACACGTACACACACACCTGAAAAGAAGATCATCTCTTGTTCTGACAGTACCACTGCTGTCACAAGAATAGAACAAAGCTATTTCATCGCACTCTGCATACGGGTATTGTTGTCTCAAGTCGCTTCAGATAAAAGTGTCTGCTACTCAGT
>NC_085865.1:47041691-47046691 GCF_034702125.1 Engraulis encrasicolus
TAAAGCACTAACAGCAGGAGCCACTGTTTTTTTGCCACGTTTTTTAGACTGCATCGTGATTGCTCATTGCAAGGTCCATCTTGAGACACTTTGGGAGTCCCATCATGGAAGCCGCATGGTATGCACATGGAAATGAAAAATATGAAAAGTGGCTCCTACTTTGTTGGACCGACTGTCCGTCTGAAACCATTCTGCTTTTGTGAGAATTCACACATGACTGTGATTTGTTGACCTTTCTAAATGCAACTGTGTGAGTAAGGAAACGGGTGCATGTGAATTGCATGTAAGCTGTGAGAGAAACCGTGTTTTGTTTAGACATGTGCCATGGTAAATTACAGGTTTCATGCATGTCAGTGTGTGTGTGTGTACACATGTACCGTACGTACATCTGTGCATGTGTGGTGTTCCTTGTGTGTGTACGTTTGTGTGTGAGTGCATGTGTGTGAAGGCTATTTGCCCAGCCAACTCATCTCAGCTTTACATCGATTTACCAGAATGTGGTTGATTATGAGTCTAATGTCAGCTGGTTCCTCCATGTGTGTGTGTGCGCGCGCGTATTTGTGTGCACTTGGGTGTGTGCGTGCATGCATGTGTCTGTGCGTGCGTGCGTCTGTGTGAACACCCCTTCCACCGGCTCCAGGTCGTAAATATCACCACAAATTGATTCAAAGCCCAATTTCACCTTCTGTGCACAAAACACCTTGTAAAATGTAATTAGTTTTCCCTCCATTCCAAAATAGGAGCTGACTAGCTGACATAAACGTCATTGTGGCGGCTGAGAGGTGTTGTTGCATGTTTTGTTGCTTCGGTGGCATAACAAACAAAGAGCTTCATAGAGGAATCACGTCGACGTCGTCTGTCGTGAGGGGGCCTAATGGTTATGGAGATGGGCTTCAGATCAGAGGGTTGCAGGTTCGAATCCCACCCTTCTACTCCCTGCCGCATTCCATGGCTGAGGTGCCCTACTGCATATCCCCACACAGCTCCAGGGACTGTAACCAATACCCTGTATGAAAGTTGCTTTGGTCAATCGTCAGCTAAGTGTTATGTAATCTAATGCAATGTAATGTGAAGTTGTTTAAAAGTGGGAGCGTATGCTAGGTCTTTACGTAACCCCTTAGCGCTTAGCCTATACTGTAATATCACCTTACTGTCACCAAAATTGTAATGGCCATGTCTTACGATAATCTGTTACTTAAGGCTCTCAGTACTGTCATAGCAATGTTGTTATGATTTAGTTGAGTATTTTCAGCAAATAGTGAATAGGCCTGCCGGCTACCCCCATCTGTAGTAAGAGGCTACAAAGGACTCACATCGGAGTGGGAGTGTGTATAATAGGTCTACATTTACGTAAAAAAAAGGAATCACATCATGTAGGAGTGGGAGTGTACGCTAGGTCTTTTTAAAGGCTGCCATTATGCTAATATGCCTTCAATCATCCTTCTGATGTGATGCCAATCAGGCTCCATTGTGGGTCTGTGATTGCACACTGAGCTGCCGGCAATGGCATAAATGATGTGCGATGTGTGATGTGTGGATGTGTGTGTGGAGGGGGGTGGGTATAGCGTGAGTTTACTATTTGTGTGTGTGTGTGTGTGTGTGTGTGTGTGTGTGTGTGTGTGTGTGTGTGTGTGTGTGTGTGTGTGTGTGTGTGTGTGTGTGTGTGTGTGTGTGTGTTTGTGTGCACATGTGTGTGTGTCTGTAGAGGTGGTGATTGGGGGGGCGCCATCATAGTGAACACTGCTTTCTAATCCGTCTTCATGACAGCTCATTATTCCAAAATATGTTCACTTTTCCGTCTTTGGCAGCTGGGTTTTAATGGAACACATGGATGCGAATGGTGTGTTTGGGATTACTCCACAGACAGAGTTAGAGATCGCGCTGCCTCATTAGCGGTAATGGACGTTAGAGGATTAGTATTGGGCTGAGGGTTTGGGGCAGTGAGTTCACATCACTTGTCTAGCGCTTTCATTTGTGAGCGCTAATATGTACATTTTTATCTCCATACGTCTACGACTCACTTTAATCTTCTCACCTCCCATTCTCGCCTCCCGAGGGTCCCTCATCTTTTCATACTATGTAAATGTTTCTGTCAGATTTAATGTAAGACCTCTATAAATGTATATTCCCAGTTCTATATTTCCATCTGTCAATCCTACTAATTTGTCAACAGTAGGCTACTTATTTGTACATACAGTACAGGCCAAAAGTGTGGACTCGCATTCTCATTTAATTAATTCTCTTTATTTGTGTGGCTATTTACAGAACTTAGTACATTTTCATGGAGGGCATCAAAACTGTGAATGAACACATGTATAATTATGTGCGTAACAAAAACAAAAGCAAAACTGAGGGCCCCAAGTAAAAGTAAAAATACCCAGTCAGTCGAGTCAATTTTAATTGATACAAGCAATACAAGAGAGTTTTTCATGATCTGATAATGGGTCACTTGGGAAGCATAGCTGGTTATCTAGGTGACACAGTGATACAAAAAAAAAGTAATAGTGAAAAAGTAAAAGTAATAGTGAAAAACCCTGCCACAGATTCCCTTCAACACAGGTTTGACCTCTCCCAGTGACTGGCTATGGCTCAATATCAATATTGGCAAGTGTTTAAAACTAGGTTTTAGGTCTCAAAATTCTATTTTCTGGTAAGCACATAATTCTCCATGTGTTCAAGCACAGTTTTGATGCCCAACATGATAATACACAATGAAAATCCACAAAAATAAAGAGAATGCATAAATGAGAAGGTCACTCCACACTTTTAGCCTGTACTGTACAGAAATACATAGGCCTATAACATACATATTTGTCCAAATATCTTCCTTAATTATCTGTGTATTATCTGCTACCCACCTCTTCTCCACTAGTTCTATCTGAAATTCAGATTGCAGATTGCTGTAGATGCTAAACGGCATTCTGATGCTTTGAAATTTGAATCTAATCTAAACTAATACATTAAATGAATATCTGACACCACATCTAATGTAAAGAGTGTCCTATGATATTGTTATTACACCAATTAGAAGTTAGATATATTCCATATATCAGAACCATCAGACAGGAGAAGTTGAGAGTCAAGCTACTATAAACTGCTTTAAAGTGTCCTGATATAATCAAGGCCAAACTCCTGCACACTCTCTCACTCAAGGTCACAAAGCTCTCTGTCAAAAACCTCATAGTCAAACTCCGAAACTATCGTACTGTAAGTAAAATTGCTACATGCTCTCTTATTCAAAGTCAATCCCCTGCCTTCTCTCCCTGCCCTCTCTCTCAGGTGAAATAGGCCTATCTGCAGACTCTCTCAAAGTCAACAAGTCCTGCACTCTTGTCTTCCTCAACAAATATGTGGACACTATCTTGCTGAAGATCCTTCACAATTTACGTATGTACCTCGCACTTACTCACGGTCAACTCCTCTTATATATTTCTTATAGTGTTCATTTGGTTTTGTTGGAGCATTAAATGGACCACGAACATGGACATGTGCATTGTCGAGGAGTTAGAGTTACAAGATAGCCATTTTGCTTGTGGACACTTTGGGATGTGTTTGCATTTCTGACTGTGGGAGCCTAGACCAAAGATTCTCTATTCTGCATTTAAATCGTCTCTGCCTAGACCACTCCGCTCTGAGGCTCGGTTTCTCCTGAGATTTTATCCAGATTCTAACTGACATTATTTATCACAGCAAGAGGTCTGAGATTTGCAGCTACAGTACAGTACATTTGGTTAAGTAGAAGCTTTGGTTGTCTCCTCTCAGCAGGGTGCTTCTGAAATACAGAGGGAGGATTCACTGGTCTAACATTTTCTTTTATGAGCACTATATACAGCATTTTATATGTCTACACTTCCTTTCTTGAGTATATCATCCTCTCATATCCATCACCTCCCCACTTTACACTTATTTTGCCCAAGTTGGGTACTTCTCTCTTTACTTACTCAAGGTCAAATCACTCTCCTCTCATTTTATTACGTGATTTGGTTGTATTTGATAAGTACTGTACTTTGGTTGATGGAAATATATTCATTACATTGGTTGTTTTTGAGCAAGTCAGGATGTGGTTGTGTTTCTAACCATGGGAACCTATACAGCACTTCTCTCCCAAGGCTGCGTTTGACTCAAGGCATTGTCCACACACAAACTGATGTTTTTTACAACAGCAGAAGTGTCTGGGATCTGCAGCTATACGTACACAGGGTTAAGTAAGAGGTTTTTGATGCGTTTCCTAAGCAGTCTTCTCCTGAAAGACAACGGGAAAATTGACCATGGGAATTGAAATTGCTTGCTGACCACATAAAAGACAAGTGCTCCATTGGACCTTGGACTCTATCCAAGCCATGCTCAATGGACCCCTCCACAGCTCCCTTACCACCAATGTTTATAGTAACACAATTACCATGATATAATGACCATTGTGAGAGAAAGATGGCTCCCCTCGTCATGAATGCCCTTTCAAACCACTGACCCTGGACCGCGTCCAAATCGTGCTCGCATAAACCCAGTCTGCACAAGGCATACATTATGTCTCACACTCATATCGTGCACTATTAAAGCTGTCATAAAGCGTGCTTGAGAAAATGATGATGTCCATATGGAAATGTCATGTAGTCTTGCACCATTTTAAATAAAGTTTAAAGTAATAGTCTTGCATCTTTTAAAATAAAAACAAAAGTTTCCACATCTAAGTTACTCTGGCAAACTTTGTTTCTCTGCTTGAACAAAGGCATCTCCCGTGATACACCAGATAAAAAAGGATGTACTTGTTAAATTTAAGCTGTCATATGCGCATGATCCCTGGAGCGAAGCCAAGTTATTTATGAGAAACAAGTTAAGTTAAGTTGTTAAGTAATTCTTCTCGTCATTAAATCACCATTTAAGTCTTACTAGGCTGAAGAATCGCTCAGCAAAACATGGACAGATAAATGATTGATTGTCTTCCACTTTAAAGCGCACAGAGAGCTTTCAGAGGCGTGAAATCTCTCTGACAAAAAAAACCC
>NC_085865.1:47051691-47054191 GCF_034702125.1 Engraulis encrasicolus
TGTCTGTTCCGTGCATGTGTGTGCGTGTGTGCGTGCGTACATGCGCGTGTGTGTGCCAAACGTGTTTCAGTGTGTCGCTCACCTCCAAGTACACCACCCAGGGCATGACCAGCGTGGCCACCAGCAGGTCCGCCACCGCCAGGCTGACGATCAGGTAGTTGGTGGTGGTCTGCAGCGCCTTCTCCCGCGACACGGCCATGCACACCAGCACGTTGCCGAAGACGATGACGAAGATGAGGAGCGTGAGCAGCATGGCGTAGTAGTTGTACTCCTGGCGCGGGGGCCACGCGTCCCCGGTCGTGTTGGTGCCATTGCCACTGCCGTTGTTGTCATCGAGCGCGTCACTCTCGTTGCTGTAGTAGTTGTAGCTTTGCTGGATGATGATGTCCATCGGGGGTGAAGAGAGGGGGGTGGCACGGAGGAGGGGACCCTGGAGGAACACAGAAGCGTGATTCAGACGTGTGCGAACGCACACACATACACACACATACACACACATTGTAGAACACACAAGCATGATTCAATAGAGGATGATGTCATGTGTACACCAAGCGCTACCTACGCGACCCAGGTAGCTGAGGGGGTTGAAGAAGTTTCGCCATGAATTCGCTTGATTCGCTTTGGACGCGGCATCGACATGTTTGATTCAGCTAATCACATAACGACTCACGCGACAGCCTGGGACATTCGCCGATATGAACGTTTCAATTGGTTTTCGCCGAACTGCGTCATAGCTCATTACCATATTATTAGCTTGACTTTAATCGTTAAAATTCGCTCTGGTCGCTCAGCTCGGTTCGCTGCTGGCGAATTCGCTCTGGTAGCTTTATTCGCCTTCCCTCCATAGAGAAGCAAAGAGGGAATAGGCCCTCTGACAGGCCCATATGCAGCATGAGGCTACAAGAGGTAGCCATGCCATGCCCTCCTAGTGACGCAACACCTTCGGCGCTGCTTCTAGTCAGGCCAAGAGCAATGTAAATATTGTTCCTGGTCTCCCAAAAAATCGGGAACTCCTCCCACCTAGTCAGGAAGCAAACAACGAGTAGCAAACCAAGGGAGGCAGGTCAACCATGCCGTGTGGGAAATGTAAATTGTTATGCTCTTGGTCAGACCAAGTCTCGAAGAGATTTGAAAGTCGATGATAATGAGGCGGCTAATAGGGAGGGGGGTTGCACAGAGAAGGAATCACTGGGAAAGGATGTGCACACGGGGGCCTACATAAGATTCAATGTGTCTTTTGCATAATCATTATCCCAACACGCACACACAAACACAAGCACACACACACACACACACACACACACAGACTGAAAGAGCGATCGAGAAACGTAATAACACCAAGTGCATCCATTTTACTGCGTAGGCGTACTAGTCATACAAAAGCAATCATACGATGGACTCATGCGCTAGAATGGCCTTATCATTTGAAGGCCATCTCTATCCAATCATCTCACCACACACGAGTCAGTGCAGATCTTATTTAGACCATACGAAAAGCCATGCATGGGATTAGGAGCAGCTAACTGTATGCATACACACAGAAGCGCTTTTTCTCTCTTTCTCACTTTCTCTTCCTCTCTCTCTCTTCGCGCTCTCTTTCACTCTCTCATTCCCCACTGTCACTCACACACACACACACGCGCAAGCACACGCACACGCACACGCACACGCGCGCGCGCACGCACACACACACACACACACTTATGCTCTCCCACTTACACAGCGATTCAGTGCATCTACCATACAACCACATACACATAAGATGAGCAGCAGTTTTGATATAGTATAGGCCAGAATTTCTCAACCTTTTTTTAGGCGAGGCACCCTTTCAACTCGTGAAAAATTTCAAGGCACCCCAAACCAACAAGCCGTAACATGACATTGCATCCGATACCACAAAAGCTTAGAAAAGTAACACATTTGGAGATGTCACACAACCTATGTTCAAAGTTACAGCTGACTGGGGCGACCTATATTTACTTTATTGTGCATGAGTGGCAGATGAACGATTCCACTGACTAGTATTATCTTATCAATTTAGACGAATATGTATTATATTACATAATTTATTTTTTTGCCCCATTTCCCGGCACCCCTGTTGAGAAACACTGGTATAGGATATGTGTATTTACACTGTACACTCTGATGCAAGTGTTCTCCTTTTCTCTTTTGTTCTTCTGTCACACTGAATTTAAAGTACATCTACTGCACACCACGCACACACACACTCTCTCTCTCTCTCTATCTCTCTCTCTCTCTCTCTCTCTCTCACACACACACACACACACACACACACACTCTGAAACGTTGCAGTGAGCAACCGCATCCAGTTCCATTTAGTCGATAAAGCCTGCGGTGAGAGCATTCCTCTATAGCCCTCTAGTCTGTGTGTGTGCCAGTGAATAGAAAGAGAGAGAGAGAGAGCGCCAGAGAGACAGAGAGACAGAGAGACAGAGAGATAGACAGAGAAATTGTGTGTGTGTGTGTGTGTGTGCGTGCG
>NC_085865.1:47056691-47061691 GCF_034702125.1 Engraulis encrasicolus
GAGAGAGAGAGAGAGAGAGAGAGAGAGAGAGAGAGAGAGAGAGAGAACAACAGTGATGCGTTTGTGTAACACTAGATGGTCACATGGGATGCTCAGCCCTAAGGTGTTTCCACGGAGACCATGTTTAGGCAATTTGGGTTATGAGGAGAATCCATCTCTCATGTTATTCCAGAAGGCAGCACATCCAGGACCATCTCTCTCTCTCTCTCTCTCTCTCTCTCTCTCTCTCTCTCTCTCTCTCTCTCTCTCTCTCTCTCTCTCTCTCTCTCTCTCTCTCTCTCTCTCTCTCTCTCTCTCACACACACACACACATACACACAGAGCGAGAGAGAGAGAGAGAGAGCGAGCGAGAGAGCTTCTTAGCAATCCCCACTGAAATCTGAAAGCGACAGACCCTTATCACTGCTATGTAGGAGAGCTTCTTTGTGGCTCTTCCCCACCTGACTTGACATAGCCTCGTGAGCCATCCTACGTACTTCCGCCAAAGGATTGGCTCCACTAAGAGTCTGGCCTTGCTTTTCTGTGGAGTGCAAACTTCCTGCTTCCTGCAATTGCTTCAGAGCAAACAAATGCCAGACCATCAATATGAGATGAAATGGTAGTATTATGGGATGGTTAGAACCAGGCTAGACTTGACATGACTTGACTTGACTTGTGTGTCCATCCTACAGTTCAATAATTTACCAACAAACCCACTTGTATCACACCTCTACCTTTTCCTTATCCCCAATCACCTTATCCTGACCCTTACTCCTCCATTCCTCTTCTGCTTTCTTGTTCTTCTCCTCCACCTCTCCTCATGTTTTCCTGTTCTCTTCCTCTCCTTCGCCTCCTCTTGTCCTCGTCCACCTTCTCCTCTTCTTTCCCTCTATTAATCTACACCTCCTCTCTTCTCCTTCACCTCCTCTCTTCTCTTCATCCTGCTCCTCTTCTCCTTCACCTGTTCTTCTTCTCCTCCTCCATTCCTCCATCTCCTCTTCCCATCCTGTTCCTCCCCTCCATCTGCTCCTTTTCTCCTCCTCCACCTCCTACTCCTCTACTCCTCATTCCCCTCCTCTCTGCCTCCTGCTCCTCTTCTCATCCACCTTCTCCTCTCCTCCTCCTCTACTCATCTACAGCTCCTCTCTTCTCCTCCTGCTCCTCTTCTCCTCCACCTCCTGCTCCTCTCCTCTTCTTCCCCTCCTGCTCGTCTTCTCCTCCACGTCCTCCCCTCCTCCTCTACTCATCTTCTCTTCCTCTCTTTTCCTCCACGTCATCTTCTCCTCCTGTTCCCCTTCTCCTCTTCTACTCCACCTGCTCCTCTTCTCCTCTCTCCAGGTTCCTCTTCTCCTCTACTTCCTCTTCTCGTCTTTCCTCTCCTCCTTCTCCTCTTCTCTGCCTCCTGCTCCTCTTCTCCTCCACGTCCTCCTCTCCTCCTCCTCTACTCATCTACACTTCATCTCTTCTCCTCCTCCTGCTCCTCTTCCCCTCCACCTCCTCTTCTCCCCCTCCTGCATATCTTCTCCTCCACCTCCTCTTTCCCTCCACCCCCTCTTCTCCCCCTCCTGCATCTCTTCTCCTCCACCTCCTCTTCTCCTCCACCTCCCCTTCCCCTCCTCCTCTATTGATCTATACCTCCTCTTCTCCTCCACCTGCTCCTCTTCTCCTCTTTTCATCTTCACCTGTGCATCCCTTACTGTATGTCCATTTGAAGGTTTCACCTCCTAAAAGAATCCTGCCTCTCTCCTCGATTGATTCAACCAGAAAGTCTCAGAGAGAGGAATACAATTTAAAGGATTGGTAACACTTTATTTTAGGGATACATCTATTAGCACTAATACATACAATATTAATGCCTGTGTAAGTAACGTGTAAGGCATGTACTAAGCAAAATAAGACAGTTGTTAAGCATGTATTCACAAATGTCTTGTTCATGCCCAATTAGGGATTTATTACTAATATAACCTTAGTAAGGACCAGTAAGCCTATATTTCTATTTATTAGTAAGTAGTAAGTGGCAGAATTCAATGTGTATAAGCTCCCGACACACTGTGTGAACAAACCCTGAACAGTGTGAAAACAGATGCGGAATAAGGGTCCCTATTCTAAAGCGATGCATTGGTCAGCCCACATGACTCAGGGCCTCCGCACTACCAAAGACCTCCTCATTACCTAGGGCCCACACTACCTAGCACGCCCCCCGATCTTCAAAGTGTAAGGGTATATTAAAGAATTACTAAATATTCAACTGAGTCATCTAGTTTCCTCTTTTACGCAACTATGTACATAAGGTAGCAGGAGCCTATATATAGCAAGGATTGAACGTACACTTGTCGATGGCGGTGGGTTGGTGAGACGTAATTTTTTTCTTGTACCACTGTTTAAATTGTAAAAACCCCAAAAATAAATGCAGAACATGAGAATAATAGTTTTGAAGCAAAACTAATCTATTCTTTTGTGATAATTAAGTTAATGTTTGAGAACATTAGCTTCATGAAGTGCAGTGCATGATGGGTACGCAATCTAGGTCAACAGACAACCTACCCAGCTCTGAGCCTATGTCCTTAGCTCCTCCCCTCACTCGTGAAATTTAGATGCTATCCAAACAATTTGACATGTACGTAACAACAGAAATATTATCATTGCATCATTGGCCATTCATTGCATTTCTGACTAAGGGCGTTCCCATTATGCAGTGCACTTGTTGGTGCTAAGTTTCTCAAACATTAACTTATTTATCACAAGGAAATAGCTTAGTTTCGCTTCCAAACTATTACTCATCGTTATATTCTGCATTTATTGTAGGGTTTTTACAATTAAAACTAATTGGTGTATGAAAAAAATGACATCTCACCACCCACCGTCATTGAGAAGTTTACGTCCAATCCTTGCTATATATTGCTTCCAATTACTCTACAATATACTAAATAGGATAAGTGAGATCAATGTGACTATTGCAGATTCAGGAAAATACTTACACTTTGCCTCCCAGGGGCGGAGTGTGGGTAGTGTGGGGGCCCTAGGTAGTGCGGGGGCCCTAAGCCATCTGGGCTGAGCAGTGCATCACTTTAGAATAGGGACCCTTATTCCACATCTGTTTTCACACTGTTCAGGGTTTGTTCACACAATGTACCAGGAGCTTATACACATTGTATTCTGGCCCTTACTGCTTACTCATAAATAGAAATATAGGTCTACTAGGTCCTTACTAAGGTTATATTGGTAATAAATCCCTAATTGGGCATGAACAAGACATTTGTGAATACATGCTTAACAACTGTCTTATTTTGCTTAGTACATGCCTTACAAGTTACTTACACAGGCATTAATATTGTATGTATTAGTGCTAATAGATGTATACCTAAAATAAAGTGTTACCAAAGGATTTGACATGAAACTGAATTTAACTGGTTAATTGGTTTCACTACTGGATATTGATATAGTCTTTGACGTAGGTCCAGTTATCAGCCTGGCTGTTGCATCAATGGATCCGGCACATCCCTCCTGCTATTTCCGGATAGCGCCGGGGCTGGAAATACTTCTACACGGATAGACAGGAACCAAAGAAGAAAAAGAGTACTCTCTCTCTTCACTTTAGTTGTCTAGTGGACTAAAAGGTTCTCACTTCCCTGCCCTCTCTCCACCGCAAAATAACCAAACTCATTGGCAGTAATTAATGGGAATACAAACAAGTAAATAAAGCGAAGAAGCAATGATAACATGAACAGGAAATTAATGACTATAAACAAAGACCAACGGCTACATATCCATACAGAATGATGGCGAAAGTCCCTAAACAACCGACAACGCCTGTGAATACTTCCATGCAAAGTAAACACACGCATAATGCATCACATTCAAGTTAGCACACAGCACAAACACACAAACACCAACACACAGACGTGCCATCAGTTGATGCGCACACTGATAAGCAATCCAGAGCACAAATTGAGTTCGGATGGGCTTTCATATGTAAATTGGGCTGTTTGCTTGTGTGTTGATGAGGGATATATGCAGTTCAGTCCAGAGTTAAAAGGAATTGTTAAAACTATGCCAAGGCCACACTCAGTAAGCTCATCACGATCTCATGGATGCAGGTGGAGCAGGGTGATATGACCATAAAATTACCATGATAACATTCTCAAATTGTTTGATATCCTTTTTATATAATCTTTTATTTAACGGAGAACAGGGAAATAACTTTGAGGACATGTCTGACGTGACTTTTGTTGTGCTCTGCTTATTTATTTTCCTTCTATTGTTTCCTACCATTACCTGAGCAAGTCACAAAGGGCAGTGACACAGTGAGGGTAGAATCTGATTTGCATTTCCGCCTTGTAATAGATTAGAAATGGAAATTGTGATTCACCTGAAGTGTATCACAATAGGATCAGCAAATGATAAACAATCTGACTTTGAGCTGACTTTCACAACAAAAGTATTTTTACTCATAAGGGTAAAGCTTTCTTTTCAGACCATCTACCTATGTGTATATCTATGAAAATGAAACTGAACAGTAATGAAAATGAAAATTTAGAAGTAAACTCCAGAAGTAAACTATCCTCCACTGACACTATAGTACACTCCCACTGTGTGCATTAATGATCTACAGGGAATCATCATTGATGGTTTATTTATGGCCATTGCAGCGGGATAAATTGGTTCAGAAAGAGTCAATCTGTAGCATTCCTGACAATTTCAACATGAAGCTATATTGCTCACAATACCCTTGACTGACCCGGACCCGTTGTCACAACATTTTTGTTTGTTTTATTTTTTCAGCCCTTTCCGAGATCCTGGTCATGGTAATGGGGAAATGGAAAAGGACATGCATGAAAAACCAACTTAATATACTTCAGTTATCATCACAAAAGCTATTGCTGTGTTCTAAGGTGTTGTTGATATTGCATAGCTTCTGGGATGAAAGCAGAGCCTGACTTTCCTGGCATTCACACAATGTGACAGATTATAAATGGCAATTGTCATTGGCCTGAATTGCATCACCACTATGATCTGCAGAT
>NC_085865.1:47069191-47094191 GCF_034702125.1 Engraulis encrasicolus
CCATTCTCTATACTACTCCTCTCCTGCCTCTATTCTCTCTCTTCTCTCTTACATGTCCTGCTCCTCTTCTGTATTCACCTCCTTTACAGTTTTCCTCCACCTCTTTATTCCCATCCCCTCTTCAGGCTCCTCCCCTCCTCCTCCTCCTCCCTCCCTCCCTCCCTCCCTCTCTCCATCCCTCTCTCTAGTCTCCTCTTCTCCTCCTCCATCTCCATCTCCCTCTTTACTAACCTCCCCCTCCCACCATCTCATCCTCCTCCTCCTTTCTCATATTGACCTCCTCCTTCCACTTTTATTGTCTCATCCTCTCCTCTGCTACTCCTCCCCCTTCTCCTCTCTCTCTACTAACCTCTTCCTTTGACTTCTTTTCCCTCGTCCTCTACTCTCCTCTCCTCCTCTTCCTCCATACCTCACTACAATCCGCCTCCTCCTCCTCCTAACTCTCTGCTCTGCTCTGCTCAATAGCGGAACCCCCCCTGAGACCAACGTGAAGTACTGGACCCTGGCGATCGCAGAGATAGATATACAGGGGTATAGGGAAAAGAAAGGGCATAGAGAGAGACGGAGAGACAGAGAAAGGGGGTGGGAGGAAGTGAAAGAAAAGCACAGAAAAGGAAGAAAACCGGATAAGTAGCAGATAAGTGAAAAAAGAAAAGCAATAAAGGACGAATAAGAGCAAAATAAAAGCGCTGAAGAATGGAGAGAAACAGAGGCTGAGGAACAGTGGGAAGACAGCGGCTGAGGCTGAGGCAGGCAGCATACGAGAAATGAGGAGAGAAACGGCAAGAGCGAGAGACAAAGAGGGTGAACGAGTGGATGAGAAGAGAGAGGGGGAGGAGACGGAGGAAATAGAATGGGAGGAAGATAAAGAGATGTGCGAGCGAAAGGGAGAAGAAAGTGGGCGTTTGATGTATTTCCCTTCATTTGCCGTGCTGTCTAAGGCATTGTGTGTGTGTGTGTGTGTGTGTGTGTGTGTGTGTGTGTGTGTGTGTGTGTGTGTGTGTGTGTGTGTGTGTGTGTGTGTGTGTGTGTGTGTGTGTGTGTGTGTCATTATAATATGATTGGTAGGGAGGTCTTCATCATGTGGATGAAGGGTATGTGTGTGTGTGTGTGTGTGTGTGTGTGTGTGTGTGTGTGTGTGTGTGTGTGTGTGTGTGTGTGTGTGTGTGTGTGTGTGTGTGTGTGTGTGTGTGTGTGTGTGTGTGTGTGTGTGTCTGTGCTTTCGTACACATTTGTATTTGTGTGACTGCGCTTGCAGAAAAGAAAGACAGTTAATGTGAACATTACTGCCCACCCCACATGTCAAGGATGTGTGTGTGTGTGTGTGTGTGTGTGTGCGTGCGTGCGTGCGTCCGTGCGTGTGTGTGTTTGTGTGGGTGTGTGTGTGTGTGTGTCCTCATCTGACAAGGATAAAAGGATGGAGCATACAGAATGTCATACATGAGAGTGTTGACCCTGCTATGTATGCAGGCTCTGTTCCGATCACTCATTTAACTTTCACACACACCTTAACCCTCAGACAAACAAACACACGCACACATTTACACACCTGCACACACAAACACACACATACACAAATAGAGGTGTCACAGTATGAACATTTAACCTCACAGTTATTGTGACCAAAATGATCATGGTTTTCAGTATTATCATGGTAATTTTGAAATGTTGTGTTTACAAAGCATTGATAGTCCCACACAAACTGAAATTGTTCCAATAAGGTGCAAGGCTCATTATGTTTAAAAATGAAGACAAAACCATATCAAAATCCCATGTTTAAAAGCGCATTACATGAATTGCTTGTCATTCTGAAGTTACGAGGAGCAAATGGCCACAGTTTGTACTTTTCCTTGTAGAAATGGATGGTTCAGCAATTCACTATGATTCCAGCATTGACATTAGGTGTTAGGTGACAATTTAGTGCCTCTGTGGCCACATCAGCAGACTTGTGTGTTTTTTTAGAGGTCGGTAAGGGTCAAGGTGTACGGTACGGAACGGTATATACTTTTTTTATTTCAAACTGTAAAAAATATTGCTAGCGCGGTTTCGCGGTATACCGGTTATCCTGACACCCCTACACACAACCCCCCCCCACACACACACAGTCTGTCTGTCTGTCTGTCTGTCTGTCTGTCTGTCTCTCTCTCTCTCTCTCTCTCTCTCTCTCTCTGCCTGAGAAATACACACATACATAAATGGATCTAGTTGGCACGTCTGGTCCGCCTACCCAAAGTGAAGGGCGGAGTACACTGAAGGAAAAGCAAGCAGCTTTGAATGAATGGCAGTGAATGGCAGCTGTCAGTAGAGAGATAGCAAAAGTAATTTACCATCATCATGATAGTGGTGCGCCAGAGATTTCAGAGGGTGCGCAGATTTTTTGTTGTTGAAGATGCAACCAAAATTCTGCTTGCAAACATTAGAATTAGGCCAAATCAAAATCAAATTAAAACATGTTTTCGTCCCCATGTAAAGTGATTAAGGTACTGATTAATGTCTCAAGCAAGTCCACGTCCAGATGACAAGATGCTCACAATGTTGATTGGAAAACAAATGCTGAGCGTGGTGAATGTGTCCATAGTGATTTATCCATACGGTCGTCACTGCCTTGTGAAGGTTTCATATGGGGGAAATCACTATGGACAAATACTGAAGAGATCACCAATTATAACACATGGTCACAGCTGATCTATGAACATCGATAAAATAAGCAAAGTAAATCAGTATGTAATCAATGTAATTTCTGGATGCATTGTGACGATGATACATGAGTGTTGATATTGTTCTGCTAACAGGCAGCTGCTAATCACTGCAATACATAAGCTGTTCATTCTCCCCTCTGCATATAGCCTACTCTGCCCTCTCATTTTGGGTGGGCGGACCACCACACGTGCTGGCTGGATTTATAAACACCTTAACCTGCAAACAAATACAAACACGCGCACACACACCCTCCTAGTGACACAACACCTTCAGCGTTCACCTTCTAGTCAGGCCAGGAGCAATACAAATATTGTTTCTGAGCTCCAGAAAAATCGTGAACTCCTCTTAATTTGTCGAGTAGCAAACCAAGGGAGGCGGGTCAATCATGCCGTTTGGGATATGGTAATTGTTATGCTCTTGGTCAGACCAAGTCTCGAAGAGATTTGAAAGTTGACGATAATCAGGCTAGCGCACACCTGTGATGCTGCACACAATGTCAACCAGGCCAAGCCATATAGTATCTCTGCAATTTCAAATAACGTTTGGCCGGGGCCAATTCAGGGTTAAGTATTGGCTCTGAGTCAGAATAAAGAGTTGTCTGTCTTATTGCTGTTGTGACCAGTAGCATACAGAGGGATTTGATAGATGTCGGTTAAGCAAACCCTCTGGAACTTTGGAGCGATAACAGCTAGGCCAGACCAAGCTTGCCAGCAAGTTTTGTCACAGTGGCCAGGCTAACTCTGACCTTCGCACACATGTAACTCCACACACAATATCCAACCCTCACACACACATGCACACAAACACACACACACACACGCACACAAACAAACAAACACACACACACACACACACACACACACACACACACACACACACACACACACACACACACACACACACACACACACACACACACAAACTGAAAAAATAGCCCAAATGTCTTGTAATGCATTAAGAGGAAATGGAGCGACTATCTTGTCAATCTCTCCCTGTCATGGGCATCAATATAACACACACACACACACACACACACACACACACACACACACACACACACACACACACACACTCCCTCTCTCTCTCTCTCTCTCTCTCTCTCTCTCTCTCTCTCTCTCTCTCTCTCTCTCTCTCTCTCTCTCTCTCTCTCTCTCTCTCTCTCTCTCTCTCTCTCTCCTCCTCTATCACTTCACTTCATCTCTCCCTCTTTCTATTTCCTTCACTGTCATTTCCCTCCTCTTACAAAAGCAAGAGGGCAGATGACAGGGCAGCATGGACTCGCAACTCCAGTACGGAGGTGTGTGTGTGTGTGTGTGTGTGTCTGTCTGTCTGTTTGTCTTTCTCTCTCTCTATGTGTGTGCGCGCGCGTGTGTGTGTGCGTGTATGTGTGTCCTTCTGTATGTGTGAGCTCCCCTCTGTGACACACTGATACATATACATATACAGTACACACACACACACACACACACACACACACACACACACACACACACACACACACACACACACACACACACACACACACACACACACACACACACACACCTCCTGCACAAACACAGAAACAAACAAAAGAACAAGTGATGATATGATGAGTGTGCACCACGCACACACGGACGCACACACGCACACACACACACACACACACACACACACACACACACACACACACACACACACACACACACACCATGCACAAACACAGAAACAAACAAAAAACATGTCATGATGAGTGTCCACCATGCACGCACACAAACGCACGAACACACACACACACGCACGCACGCACGCACGCACGCACACACACACACACACACACACACACACACACACACACACACACACACACACACACACACACACACACACACACACACGCCACCTTGTAGAGTATACGTGTGGGAAGGGATGCTGAATCACACGCACCTCAGAATGCCAATCATGCCAGGAGGCACGAGGAGTCAGGAAGAGAACAACGAATAATCAGTATAGGAGCCCACACAAACACACACACACACACACACACACACACACACACACACACACACACACACACACACACACACACACACACACACACAGAGAGAGAGAGAGAGAGAGAGAGAGAGAGAGAGAGAGAGAGAGAGAGAGAGAGAGAGAGAGAGAGAGAGAGAGAGAGAGAGAGAGAGAGAAAAGGAGACCGAGAGTGCTCAGGTCATCCACAAAAATGAAATCCATGCAGAGACAAAACTCCACTAACTCAGTACAAAGGCAGGCAAAGGCACTCGGAGCTACATTTTAATTGTAAACCTAGAGGAACACACATTGCTAATTTACACAGACACACACTGACACTATGCACACGTGTGCGAGAGAGATAAAATATTGAGGAAACATATGGATAGATGACAAACGCCTATTAAAGAGAGAGAGAGAGAGAGAGAGAGAGAGAGAGAGAGAGAGAGAGAGAGAGAGAGAGAGAGAGAGAGAGAGAGAGAGAGAGAGAGAGAGAGAGAGAACCATATGGAACGGGATGGTGACAGGAATACGCACGCACCAAGATGCCATTCACTCAGCCTGGTACAGGTACGCTATGTGGTTAAATAATGAAGAAATATAATGCTCTACCTTCACGCCATAAGTTTGGTTACATGAATAAGTTGTCCAGAGTATATTCCTAAAGGAAAGGCGCTGTCACATCAGTTAAGTTGATTTTCCTGCCCACAGTGCGAGTTCCCCCTCCAAAAAAAATATTGGAATTTTCCCGTTCCCCTTCCTCTTGGAAATGGCAAAAGTCAAGCAGAAGGATCCGGGGAAATGACACCTCTCAGTAAAACATTCCGCGTCTACATTCAGAGGCAGCTGTTATGAACTTGAGCAGTTGCCCGTCGCTGTTTGGTTTGGTGTGCAAGGAGGCGCGCGGAGCTCTCAGCGCGTTTTGAGGCGGCTCGCGGAGGGCAGCTGGAGAAAGTCAAGGTGTGGGCGGGGCCGAGGAGGCGCGCGCGGAGCCAGATGCTCTTCTCCTGCCAATCACAATCCTCTGCGTATCGGCATCTGTACCTGTATCCCTCTCGGACATGAAAACGTCCCTCGACGACGTAGACATCCAGAACACCGTCTGTCGGCTTTGACGACAACGATAGCGGAGGACTTGACTGATAGAACACTGTCCCGGGGACTACTGTAAATGGGAAATCGATTTAGCCCCGTCCTTGGTGGAACCGTGACCCTGATCTGCCTTTCACGAAGCCAGAGTCGTTTCCGTTCAGATGAAGCCCCGTTGTCCTCGTCGTCTGCTTCAAACTGGGGGAATTATGTTGCGTAGAAGTCTATTTCTTTGCGCACCAAAGTTCTGGACTTGAATATGCAAGAACGTTTGAATTCTGACGTTAATTTCATACGGAACTAACCCTTCCTGGATCTCATATACTTCGTGGCAGCCACCAAAAAGGCCTAGGCTACAATGATATGATGATTTCAACGAATCCATTTCTGAAACAATTAAAACCTATAGGCCTAATCCTTTCGAAGAGTTTGACTTTTACACAATGCATGGTTGTGACATAACGTCACACCCCACTTTCGCCTCAAAATGACCAAGCTAGATCATCAGTGACATAGGCATAAGAAACATGCATAGCCAAATATGATAGTGAATGTATAAATACACAAAAACTGTACCGTAGCGTCTGTTCCCAAAACTCGATAGCACTATGTGAAGTCTATCATTATGAAAGTGACACACGGAATAGACTACCTTTCCTACACGACAGACTGCTATAGCACAGTCAGTCGTTTTCAAAGTGCATGGGGGGTTGGAAGAAAAAGTAGGCTATAGCGAAACAAAATAAATAATAATTAATATTGTAATAATCAAAATAAAGCTGAACAATATCCCCATTAGTCATGAACTGCATTTTACTAATCTATTGCAAGTGCAACTCGGAACATCTATTATCGCTATTTTATATATCCCAATGCAAATGATGGAACACAGAGATAAACTGTGGTTGTGAAAGGGGGTGCACAGAAAAGATAGTGTGGCATCATGACCCATGTAAGGGGGCCTTGGCTGGACTCCACCGGGGTATGGGGGGCCTTGCCATGGTATAGTTTTGGAACCCCTGCTATTGTAAAATAAGCTGCACCCAGACGAAAAGAAGCTTTGTTTGTGAAAATAAGACTTTGAAATTAGAAAAATATTGAGAGATCATCAGACTGTGGGAACGTGGGAACATGAACCTGACCTTTATATGAACTGGGATGCAACATAAAACATGTCTGTCATCCTCCCCCCATTTTGCAAACACTCTCTTTCCGCTGAAGAATGACGCGACAAAACATGTGTAAGATTTTGAAATTACCCTGTTGCATGCTTCACTGGCATGCTTATGTAGTGTCGAGGGGCCCAGGTAATGCCGAAAAGTCTCTGAAGTGCAAAATATCCCCAGTCAGCCTTTTCACGCCAGTGCGTAAGCGGGAGCGCTTCTAGGAATAGTGTCAAATTAAGGTCCTGTCACAGTGTGTGTGTGTGTGTGTGTGTGTGTGTGTGTGTGTGTGTGTGTGTGTGTGTGTGTGTGTGTGTGTGTGTGTGTGTGAGAAAGTTAAATGGAGTGCATTGACCTACATGCTGGTGTGTGTGTGTGTGTGTGTGTGTGTGTGTGTGTGTGTGTGTGTGTGTGTGTGTGTGTGTGTGTGTGTGTGTGTGTGTGTGTGTGTGTGTGTGTGTGTGTGTGCGCGCGCATGTGTGTGACAAAGTGACAGAAATGGACTTGGAGGTGAAGTGCTGGAGAATGTGTGTGTGCGTTTGTGCATGTGGTGTATACAAAGTGAAGGGTAAATGGAAATCATGAATTATGCTGATTTGTGTGTGTGTGTGTGTGTGTGTGTGTGTGTGTGTGTGTGTGTGTGTGTGTGTGTGTGTGTGTGTGTGTGTGTGTGTGTGTGTGTGTGTGTGTACAGGTGTGTGAGTGAGACCTTTGTGTTTATGGACTTCATGAAGTGTTCTGGCTATCTGTGAGAGGATTTATCGAGGCCTAGTGCATGCTGATTCTAAACACCCCCATTTTTTTACACACACGCCATGTCCCAGCAAGATACCTGACAATCACGGCACCAGAGCCAATCATGCGAGGCGCCACCACATGCTGAGCCAATTAGGAGAAGCCCTCCTCAGCTCAAGACAATTACAGAACACTAGGTTCCATCCAGCTGTGCCAATCATGCAAAAGACACCCGACTGGTAGGATGATGCCATTGGTGGAATGTGGCGGAGGGGGACACGATGGGCCCATTCATGATGAAGCAGTGATGCTTTTGCTATGCAATGTGCACGCGCATTAAACAGGCAAAGTGCACATGTGCGCTGCTGCATAGCAAAAGCATCACTGCACCATCAAAAACGAGCCCGATGACATGTCTGGGATGGGAGTGGGATTGTTGTGGAGAGAGATGTTGTGAACAATCTTTTGCTGATAGAATATAAAGGATGGGGGAAATATTACGTATGTGTATCCTGTGTCTTTTGTGATGAAAAGTCCCACTGTGACAGTCCGATTGTCATTCTCACGCTGTACACTGCAGCATTCAAAACGAAATTGCATTTATGCGTCCTGGGCTGGATTAAGATGGTATGGGGCCCCCTAGGCTATAGAGTGCTGTAGTCCCCTGCAGAAGACAAATTCCACAGTAAAATTAACATAATTCTGGGTCAGGAATGACTATTAATAAGATTGAAAACTCAAACTCAACTAAAGCCGAATTTTTCAATATTGCATCTTGTCACAATTCTACAATAATTGATGTCCTCCCCCAGTTTGTCCAATCAGGGGCCCCGTGGTAGGTGGTTGCCCCTAGGCTGCAGCATCTACTAGCCTTGTAAGTCAAGCCAAGTCAGCTGTTATTGTCACTGTCTTCATATGCACAAGCCACACAAGGAAAATTACGTTTTCTCTGTATACCATGCCAGGACATAGACATACACAAGACTGACATTTTACAGACTGACATAAAGTGCAAGGCAGGGCAGGTACTGTAACAGTGATGTGATTGTCACCTGTGCAAGGGGGCCAATAGGCACCTGAAGTGAGCAGCGCGTTGGAATGGTGTCATATACCGGTACACCCCACATCCTCAATCCCACCCCCAGTCGAGGTCATTTATAGAGCCCAGAGTTCTCTGTAGTCAGTAGGGCCCCCGGTAGTATGGCCCTCTATGGTTTTTTTAAAAGTATTTTTGGGGGCTTTTCGACCTTTATTATCACAGGACAGTATGAGAGTAGACAGGACACGATTGGGAGAGAGAGATTGGGAAGGGTCGGGAAATGACCCCGGCCGGACTTGAACCGGGGTCCCCGTGGGCATGCAAGCCCAAATGTGCCACAGCGCCCCCAGGCCCTCTATTGTAAAATACCAAGGAAAATAATTCGAGAGAGCCCTCTAAATGGGTTGAAATGTTGCTGATAGAGCCTATTAGTTGGCATTGATTGGCAAGAGGTTACGATAGGTACAGGCCCACCCATGACTGTGATGGAGGGTGGCGGAGGTACTTCGGTTCTTTCCAGTGGAAGTACCGCGCCTTTCATCTTGATGCCTGGTGGATGTGTAGGTTCCAATAGGTGAACTATAGGAGCAATTTCCGCACTGAGGATGGTCTGACTGTGACATGTGCACATGTCACTTGGGTAGCACTTTTACTTTTTTCCCCTAAATATGCAATAAAGGTACACTATTGCATCAGCATTCAGGTATGCCAGTTCCCCTTGCTTGCTCCCGGAGAAACTTCGATGCCAGGGAAGAGCTGACTGCCTCCCTACAGGCAAGGCAGGATTATGTTTTATAGGATTAAAAATGTAATGTAAAATTGTAATGTGAAAAAGTGAATGTAAATGTGATGTCCGCAACACTGCTTGAACACCCACAACAAAAAAAATTGTGTGTGCTTTCTCTTTTTTGTCCTGCACTGGGACTCATATATACAGCACTAGCCTACTGTTTTGAACATTAGGATTATGCTTTATACCACATGAAACATTGCACATGCAGGATTATGAGTTTTGTACTCAGGACACGTACCAGTTTATGCAGAACACATATCAGCATATTCACACTACAGACACAGCACAACAGCATAGTCACTCTGTGCACCTGCATTTTGCATGCTGGCTGTGTAAAAGTAGTCTCAGAGAATGTGTGTACATCCAATAAAACAGGTGCCGGATCAAACAATAAATCTGAAGGAAAAGAAGAAAATCCCCACACTGTTGCTGCTCACAGAAGTATTAATGAAGTGTTTCAACCACCAGTGCTCTTCGTCAGGTATATGGTAGGTAGGTGTATCACATTGACACTAAGGTGTATCACCTGCCGTTCACATTATGTTGAGCGAACAGCACAACCTGCAACAGACATACAATATACCAATAGCTACGCCTTGAAGAGGGCCTTTAAGGCTGAAACGCGTAGGCCATTGCAGCCAAATAAAAAATGTATTAAAAAAGCACAACCTTGAGTGCCTCAGAACTTCTCTTCCTACACTTGAGAGCCACTACACTGATGAGCACCAAAGGAAAAGGTGAAGACCCAGAAGCACTCCAATTATCTGTTTGTGTTTGATACCAAATAGTTATTCTGGCCAAAGGAGGACAACAGGGGCAGTGAAGGCTGTGGAAAGTTGTTTTTCAGGGTTCATACAATACAATACAACATGTACTGTATTTAGTATTTATATAGCGCAGTGTCACCACTATGAAGTTGATGCAAAGGGCTTTCAAAATACACATAAACCCACATACACATCTCCACATTCACACACCAGCTCTGGAGGCTGCCATATGGCGTCAATTATCCGGAGTTCATGTGAGAAAGTGCACACAAACATGCACACATATACACACACAAATAATGTGATAATGGTCCTAAAAAAATACACTTGAAGTGATCATAAGTTAACATAGCTTCATAATATTGACTCTACGCAGGTACTGTGTGTACAGGTATGCCACATGATGAGGAATGAACCTACCAGGGCTGGACTGCCCAGTTGGCATAGCAAGCATTTCCCGGTGGGCCCCGCACCCTCGTGGGCCACTATTTTCGGATTTGTATTTTCTCTGCCTGATGAAGGTCTAAGGACCGAAAGCTTGCAAGTCAAGTAAAGCTTCTTTACACAAAAATAGACCTGAAGTGTGCGGATTGTCTTCTTTTTATACAGAAATTTCTACTGAATCCTGCACCTTTTAAACGGATGAGTGGTGGCCTATCACAACTCGGATTTGTATTTTAAAATATTTGAAAAAACGGGCCCATGAGGGTGAGGGGCCCACCGGTGAGTCAGTTCTGCGCTGTTAATTATGAGGGGCCCCTTTAAGCCAAAAGTACCCGGGCCCTATTTCTCCCCCATTACAGCCCTGGAACCTACTGTACTGTACGCTGAATAAACTGTATGGTGCCCCATTGCGTTACCCAGTATTGCCATGCAGCACCAAGGTTGCGTCAATGTTTCATCATGTGCAGTCAAACAGAATAACCTGGAGTTGACCCCTCGCCACCGTCACAACACAGCTTTTACAATCAGGACAGCACAACAGGGGCCTACTCTACTGTCTGTACGATGAACATACAGTAGGTGCTGATGACATTGTCAGGCATCACCATGATTCATAAGTCTTTCATTGTAGCGTCCACAACAGAGCACGCATACTGTATGGCCACCATGACTAAGCAGCTATTACAACAGAGATGGGCAATTATTTTGGTCAATGGCCCAGGTTTTGAATACTAGCTGAATGACTAGATGTCACTGCCAAATTACCTCTGTCAATAATAAAATATAATGTACACTGACACTAATTGTAGGCTATTTTTCAACAAAATACATTTAAATTTGGTTTATCTCAAAGCCGCAAGACCTGTCTTGGGTAAAAGGATGGTTGAGAGCATCACTTTGGATTAAGAAGTTGTCTTTCCTGTATAAACTCTGCAAGCCAGATGAAATGGCTCTGTGGGCCACATGTGACCTCCGGGGCCTGAGTTTGCCTGCCTCTGTATTACAATAATGGTGAATGGTAAATGGATTGCATTTTTATATACACGTAGGACCTTTCCACTCCTTCAACCATCACACGGTCCATCCCTTGTCGTGGGGTGGTGGCTTGAGTGCCTCCGTGACCCTGAGAGCTATACCAGCGGGTGCAAAAGCACCTAGTAGGGACTCCCAAGCTGGACAGGTCAAAGGGTAGAGGTGAGACAAATTGGACCACCTCGCCCAGAGGTTAAATGGGTTGGCGTAGGGCCAACAACCCTATCCGTCAAAAAACATGTTACAGAAGCATCAACGACAATTCAAAGCCAACACGGCCTGGGCGAGGAAGGGCTTCCACATAGGAGGTTTATGACGCAGGGCAGTGAAAGCCGAGAGGAAGCTGCAAGGCCGACCCCCCTCCTAACCCCCAGGACATACACCAACATCGCTACATGGAATGTCAGGACCATGTACGAAACAGGCAAGACAGCACAGGTAGCACAGGAGATGAGGAGCTACAACATCTCTCTTCTGGGGCTGTGTGAGACAAGGTGGCTGCAGACAGGGCAGCTACGACTGACATCAGGAGAGACGGTGTTGTACTCTGGCCATACCGAAGACGGTGCACCTCACACAGAAGGGGTGGCTCTGATGCTGGCTCCAGAGGCACAGCGTTCTCTCATTGGCTGGGAACCAGTGAGCCCACGAATCATCACTGCCAGGTTTGCCACCAAGAAGAAAAACATCAAAGTGAATATCATCCAATGCTATGCCCCAACAAACGACGCAGAAGAGGAAAAGAAAGCTGAATTCTATGAACATCTACAATATGTGATAGATAGACAGAAAGGAAAGGATATCACCATTCTCATGGGTGATTTCAATGCTAAGATTGGAGATGACAACACCGGCTATGAAGACATCATGGGCGTGCATGGGCTGGGGCAGATGAATGAAAATGGAGAACGATTTGCAGACCTGTGCTCACTTAACCAACTCGTAATCGGAGGCAGTATCTTCCCCCACAAAAGGATTCACAAGGCCACATGGAGATCTCCGGACCACATCACAGAGAACCAAATAGACCACATTTGCATCAGCAGAAAGTTCAGGAGATCATGCCAAGATGTGCGGGTCAAGAGAGGGGCAGATGTGGCCTCAGACCATCACCTCTTGCTAATGACGGCAAAGCTAAGACTGAAAAAGCACTCCACGACTCCTAGTGGAAGAACAAGATACAACGTGGGACTTCTTAGGAACAAAGACGTACAGAAAACATTCCAGATCACCCTTACCAACAGATACCAGCAACTACAGGAGCATGAAGAAGACATAGACACGGACATAGAGACAAGATGGCAGCACACAAAAAAGTTGTGGAAGGACACCTGTGAAGAAGTACTGGGAAAAAAGGAGAAAAAACACAAGGAATGGCTCTCCATAGAAACACAACAGAAACTGAAAGAAAGAAAGGAGAAGAAAGACCAATTGAATAAAAGTACAACAAGATCTGCAAAAGTAAGGGCACAAAACAACTACACACAAGTCAATAAAGAGGTGAAGAGAAGTATTAGGAGGGACAAAAGGGATCATGTAGACAATCTGGCCAAACAAGCAGAAATGGCAGCATGCCACGGCAACATGAAAGACCTCTACATGATCACTAAAAAGCTGGCAGGCAAATTTCAACAGACAGACAAACCAGTAAAGGACAAGCACGGAAACACACTCACAACATATGAAGATCAGCGGAGAAGATGGGCGGAACACTTTGCTGAACTTCTGAACCAACCTAGTCCAGCCGACCCACCAGACATTAGACCAGCGGAGACAGCACTGCCAATAAACTCCCATAAGCCCAGCAAAGCGGAGATCAAGAAAGCAATCATGTCCATGAAGGATGGAAAATCTCCAGGACCAGATAGTATACCAGCGGAAGCCATCAAAGCTGACGTAAGGACTGCGGTTGATATGCTGCACAGTCTTTTCTCGAAGATATGGGAGGAAGAGACCATCCCCAATGATTGGAAAGAAGGAATCCTCATCAAAATACCAAAGAAGGGCGACCTTACCAACTGCAGCAACTACAGAGGTATAACTCTACTTTCAGTTCCGGGTAAAGTTCTCAACCGGATTCTGCTCGACAGGATGAGTAAAGCAGTGGACCCCATCCTACGAGACCAACAAGCTGGATTCCGGAGCAATAGATCCTGCACGGACCAGATCTGCACACTTCGAATCATTGTGGAACAATCAATTGAATGGAACTCTGGCCTGTATGTAAACTTCATAGACTACGAAAAAGCCTTTGACAGCGTGGACAGGGAGACACTGTGGAAGCTACTGCGACATTATGGAATACCAGAAAAGATCATCAGCCTGATCCAAAAAACCTATCAGGGGATGACATGCAAGGTGCTACATGCAGGCCAAGTGTCAGACAGCTTTGAGATCAAGACCGGAGTACGGCAAGGATGCCTCCTATCACCTTTCATGTTTCTACTAGCTATCGACTGGATCATGAGGACCACAACGGCAGGAAGGAACAACGGCATACAATGGACCCTGTGGACGCAACTAGAGGACCTTGACTTTGCAGACGACCTGGCTCTACTGGCACACAACCACAAACAGATGCAGGACAAGACCACCAAGCTGGCAGATACATCTCTAGGGGTAGGTCTAAGGATAAATAAGAAGAAGACCAACATAATGAGGATCAACAACTCGACCAACAAACCAATATCGATAGAGGATGAAAATATACAAGAAGTGGACTCCTTCACCTACCTCGGCAGTATAGTGAACAAACAGGGTGGCACTGACAAAGACGTAGCAGCCAGAATTGGGAAGGCAAGAGCAGCTTTTATCATCCTAAATAACATCTGGTCCTCTAAGGAAATAGCCATGACCACCAAAGTGCGTATCTTCAATTCCAACATCAAATCTGTCCTCCTCTATGGCTCGGAGACGTGGAGGATGACGAAGAAGACACTGCAAAGGATACAAACATTCATAAACAGCTGCCTGAAGAGGATATTTAGGATTTGGTGGCCCAACAAAATCAGTAATGATGAACTCTGGAGGAAAGGGAAGCAGGAGCCGGTGGAGAAACAAATTCTACGAAGAAAGTGGGGTTGGATTGGGCACACCCTTAGGAAACCAGCAAATAGCATCACACGCCAAGCCTTGACCTGGAACCCGCAGGGGAAACGGAAGAGAGGGAGGCCTAAAAACACCTGGAGGCGGGACTCTGAGGCAGAACTGAAGAGGTTGGGAACCAGCTGGGCAGAGGCAGAAAGGACAGCCCAAAACCGTGTTGGCTGGAGAAAAGTTGTGGATGGCCTATGCTCCATTGGGAGTGATGGGCCTAAGTAAGTAAGTTTCCACTCCTTCAAGCATTCAAAGTGATTTGTATGCCTAACTATTGCCTCTTTTCCACTGCCGTTTTTCTGGTAGGCCTACAGCTCGACAGGTAGGCCTACAGCGACTGGGCCACCACTTTTTGCTTTTCGAATAGGCACGACACAGCTCAATTGTAAAGCAAAAAGTGCCTGCCGAGTCACGCTGTGTCGACCTGTAGTAGGCCTACCAGAAAACGACAGTGGGAAAGAGGCAATTGACCCATTCACACTCACATTCACACACTGGTGGCAGTGGCTGCCACGCAGGTTACCACCCTGTTGCCTATACCTGCCACCAGGAGCAGCTTGGGGTTCGGTATCTTGTTCAAGGACACATTGATGTGGTCAGGCAGAGCAGCAGTGTTGCCAGATTGGGCTGTTTCCAACCCAATTGGGCTGCTTAGGATGGGGGTGCGGGTAAAAATGGCATTTTGCCCATAGAAATCAATTGAATTGGGCGGGATTTAGTGCTTCCGTGTGGGTTTTGAGCATTTTTTTTTGAAAATCATCAGCCTCATCTGGCAACCCTACAAAGCAGGCCTCTGGTTGCCAAACTGCTCCTCTACCACCTGAGCCACCACCGGCCCAGCTCATTCATAACATCTCAATAGGGGAGGTAATGGCTAGGGAAAAAGTGCACTACTGGCTACTTTTTGGAAACCACTCTCAAGCACTATCCTTGGAGCAAATAAATCCAGCACAAGTTATGAGGTAGGATTTACTGCAAAACTCTTAAATGCATCCATCTAAGTATACAGTACAGTAAATAACTTTATGCATTGCCTCTGGTGGACTTGAATCAATACTGTAAAAACCAAGTGGTGTTTTGCAGCAAATTAATTCAACCAAAAATTATGAGGTAGGTTTGACTGTGAAACCTTTACAATGTATCCATCTTGCACAACTCGCAGCATTGCCCATGTCTGAGCCGAATCAATACTTGAAACCAAATGACATTTGGTGGAAATTAATCAAACCGGAGTTAGGAGGTCAGTTTGCCTACAAAACCCTTCAACATATCCATCTTACGTAACTTTTAACATTTCCTCCGGTTGAATTGAATGAAATCAATACTGTGAAACCAAGCCCTGCCATAAATCATACACACAAGTAGTTTGCACTAAGGTGGTGAATGACAACTGAAATAAAATACTGAATGAAATACTGTGCGTGGATACCTCAACAGCCGCACTGTATGCTTGCTCATTTGCGGTGTGAACTTGTCCTTGAGCCAAGTTTGAAGATGTGAAACATATGATATCTCATAGTTCAGCTCATAAAGCAGCTGGCTTCTGCTCTCATGAAATTAATAATTCCTGATCTTACAGGCAGAATCACACAGACAGATATAGACCTTATGATAACTTACAGTGTAGATGCCAGCAGACACACACATGCACACACCCACGCACGCACCCACGCACATGCACACATGCGCCCATGCACGCGTCGCACACACATCTAGGCCTTAAAGATACTTACAGAGAGGGGCATGCACACACACACACACACACACACACACACACACACACACACACACACACACACACACACACACACACACACACACACACAGACAGACACGCACACACAGACATACACACACACACGCATGCACACACATCCAAGCCTAAAAGATACTCACAGACAGGCACATGCGCATCCACGCATGCATACACGAGCGCGCGTGCGCACACACACACACACACACACACACACACACACACACACACACACACACACACACACACACAGACACACAGACATGCACTCATAAACATCAAGGCTTTAAAGCAGGGGTGGGGAACCCTTTTCATTCGAAGGACCACTTCAAATTCATCCGAGCGCCGTAAAAGTCCTCCGAGGGCCGTACTATGAACACAAACCAGGATTTTCCCCTTCACTTTAGGTCTACATTAAAGGCAGCCACCTTTTAAACAAACACCGCCTTCTATATGTTCCCTGGATATAACGTAATTGTATTGCAAATGCATTTTCTAAGATTCCTTTACGAAATATGTCATATTTCATGTAAAGCTGAATAACATTGAAATTATATCAGGGGCCGGATAAAACAGCCTCAAGGGCCGCAAACGGCCCTCGAGACATATGTTCCCCACCCCTGACACATACGCAACATGCACGCAAAAACACACAAGGGGGTGTCCATTGGAGCTGATTGCACATAGGGCCCAAAGTTTGCTGTTAAGCCCCTGGAGCAAGGACTACCCTCCTATTCCCACCACTAGTGCAGCAAATACCTCAAACAATCTTTCACTTGGTGATACAAGCATCAAATTTGGTTCAGAAGTGCTTCAGACCCTACTCTTTTAGAAAAGGTCGCTATCCAGGTGAAAAAACAAAATGGCGGCCATTTTCCAAGATGGCCGCCATGCAGATATGAATTAGCAACTGAAACAACTGTTCAAATGGTGATAAGCACTGGAATTGTCATAGATATTCCTTAGACACACTTCTTTTGAAAAGGCATGCAGGCCACTTGAAATCCAAGATGGCCGTCAATTTTCCTAGATGGCCACAATACATATTATTGGAATCGGTTATGGGACAAAAAGGGCACTACTGTTACGGAGCTGACAAAAGCGTGAAACTTTGCACGATGCTTCCTTAGGACCCCCTCAATGATTTAAGCCTAGGAGCCCAAGTGAAATGCTCAATTTTCATATCAATCAAGTGAATAATACATATACATATCATGTGTCCGCTTGGATTATCTACCTCTATAAGGTCATTGCAAAATAAAATATATATTGATTTGTGTTCAGATATGTATATCTCAAGTCCTAAGTGTACTGTGGAGTGATAGGGGCCTTTATGCTTGGGAAATTATGAATAATCAATGTGCAATACACCATACAGTATATTGACAAATACTTTATGTATTGTATGTATTAGCAAAATGGTTTTCTGGTCTACTTTGTGCTTAAACTTAGATGACATGTTGGCTACCTAACCACTTAATTTATTGATTGCTTGTTATTTTTTATTTGTGCGTGTGGTCCTTTGTTTAAAACATATCTGCCTGCCTTCCCTCTCTCACACACTCAAGTCTTTCAAAAACTTTAAACAACAGCATGTGGAAATGCCATTGGCTTTGGAGGGATACAGCTGTCAAAGTAGCCTACAAGTCATCAAGACTATAGGCCTACTGTACTGTACTGTGGCGTAGTGTACTCTGCTATACTGTACTGTACTGTACTGTATTGTACTGTACTGTACTATACTGTACTGTACGGTACTGTACTGTACTGTAATGTGATATACCACACTGTACTGTACTGTACTGTACTGTACTGTACTGTACTGCACCGTACTATATGCTACTGTACTTTTACTTTACTATACTGCACCGTACTGTTGTATGCTACTGTACTGTACTGTACTGCACCGTACTGTATGCTACTGTACTGTGCTGTACTGTAGTGTACTGTACTGTACTATACTCTACTGTACTGTAATGTACTTTACTATACTGCTCCGTACTGTATGCTACTGTACTGTACTGCAATGTACTGTACTACACTCTACTGTACTGTATGCTACTGTACTTTACTGTACTGCACCATACTGTATGTTACTGTACTGTGCTGTACTGTACCGTACTGTATGCTACTTAACTTTACTGTACTGCACCGTACTGTATGCTACTGTACTGTACCGTACTGTATGCCACTGTACTGTGCTGTAGTGTACTATACTCTACTGTATTATACTCTACTGTACTGTACTTTACTATACGGCACCATACTGTATGCTACTGTACTTTACTGTACTGTACTGTACTGTACTGTACAGTACAACTACACAGAACTAAAACATTTAGAGCATTCTGAGGTCATGTACAATATGATGCAAAAAGATGTAGTGGGAATGAGTTATGTTACTGTTACCACTCAAAATCTTGAAGGTTAAAAAAGTCATATGGCATTTTGTGTATATATATATATATATATATATATAGTATATAGCATATACCATATGAGAATTGTTTTTTAACATATTTCTCTTAAAGGTGACAAAGACCTACGGTAGGTAACATGTTGTCCATCAGCTGTCATTTTTGAAGTAGCAATTGAAATACTCAATGATTACTGAGTTTATTGTAATGCAACTTGTGACACAAGTACTAGGTGAGGACTTGTTTGCAAATTCAGGAGGAAAAAAACAATTCTCACACCTCTGCCTACTTACTCAACACCTACTTAGAAATCATTCCCATTTGATTTGAACTGAAGATATAGCCTACATGTACTGTATATTGAGTGATCTGTAATGCCATTCTTAAAGACTGAAATGCAGTCACTATAGACATAATGCTACTTGTGAAAATTTAGAATTAGGTGATTGTAATGGCATGTTATAACCAGCAGGGGGCTGGTGTAGCCATATATAATGTGGATCGATGACACATGAATCAGTTGAGTATTAAACGTACTGAGATAATACATCTTGACAGTTGTGTCCTGAGTCATTACTAGTAGTAAGTGTAAGGAACAATACATGGTGTCAGAATTCGACAACCCACGACAGGAAGAGTCGATGCGGAAGAACTGTGACAACTATTTGTGCAGTTTTCGGTGGATATAGGAGAGTGTGTGTCGTGCAACGGTGAAAAGGGAGCGAAGTCGGCGAAAGCTAAGAAGCTAGCGACCAGCTAACAACGCCAGGTAGCATGGACCACATCTTCACTATCACGCCGCCCGGAGCTTTTGACTACGAGCCAAGTTCGTGGCCAGCCTGGATCAAACGCTTCGAACGCTTCAGAGTCGCATCGGGACTGAAAGACAAAGACAGCGCTTTCCAGGTGAATTCTCTGATTTATACAATGGGCGACAAAGCCGAGGACATTTTGGATTCGTTTGGTTTAGAGGCAGATAAAGTGGACAATTACGATGAAGTAAAAAAGGCTTTTGATGAACACTTTGTTGGCAACACCAACATAATTTATGAACGAGCCAAATTTAATAAGAGATGCCAAGAAGTAAGCGAATCTGCAGAGAGCTTTATCACAGCAATGCATAAGCTTGCCGAACATTGCAAATTCGGTGTGCTGCGCGAGGAACTAATCCGAGATAGGATTGTTGTGGGCATACGCGATGCAAAATTGTCAGAAAGAATGCAACTAAATGATCAGTTGGACTTAAAGACGGCAGTAACGCAAGTTAAGCAGCACGAAGAGGTGAAAAAGCAACAGGCAGTTCTACGGTCAACTGAGGCAACGGGGCAAGTGGATGCGATATCCAGGCGAAAACTGAGCGGGAAAAAGGCTGCGCAGGGATTCACCCCGCCTCACCCGCAGCATACAGCCAAGCCGAAACCGTGTGGGAAATGTGGCAAATTTCCAAAACACTCCTGGAAGGAGTGCCCAGCAAAGGACGTCGAGTGCAGAAAATGTTCTAAGAAAGGACACTATGCTGCTGTGTGCAGAGGTGCACAAAAAGTAGACTGCATAGATGAGGACAATTCAGTTGCTTACCTGGGGGCTGTGAACCACTCACAGTCATCCACATGGACTGAGACACTTGCTGTAAATGGCGGGCCTGTATGTTTTAAAGTGGACACTGGTGCTTCTGTGACTGCCATTCCGGAAACAGAATATGATGAACACAAACATGGCGCCTGCACAGCAGCACGCAGGCCTCTCCTGGGGCCTTCAGGCCAGCCTCTGAATGTCATGGGGCAAGTGACTGCAGTCATCCAGAGGGGCGACAGAAAGATCGAGGAGGAGGTCTACATCGTGAAAGACCTCACCACATCTCTACTGGGTCTTCCTGCCATCCGGAGACTGCACATGATCCCTCAGCTGAACAGCGTAGACGACACGGAGGCATCCTTCCGCTCAACATATCCAGAGGTCTTCCAAGGGCTAGGCCAGCTCCAAGGTGAATACAAAATCAAGCTTAAAGGAGACGCCCTGCCCTACGCTCTCTCAGCACCACGGAGAGTGGCCTTTCCTCTCCGCGCCAAGGTGAAAGAGGAGCTAAACAGGATGGAAAAGTTGGGGGTCATAGCCCGCGTGGAAGAACCCACAGAGTGGTGCGCGGGCATGGTGCCGATTGTGAAGCCCACAGGAAAAATACGCATATGCGTTGACCTGACTCACCTGAATGAAAATGTCATCAGAGAGAGACACATCCTGCCTGCGGTGGACGAAACGCTGGCCAAACTGGAAGGGGCCAGATTCTTCACAAAGTTGGACGCGACATCAGGCTTCTGGCAGGTGCCACTACACAAGGAGTCGATGCTGCTGACAACATTCATCACGCCAGAGGGCCGCTACTACTTCAAAAGGCTGCCCTTTGGTATATCGTCTGCCCCTGAACATTTTCAAAAGAGGATCTCCCAGCTCATCGACGGCATAGATGGAGTCCTCTGCCACGCAGACGATGTTCTCATCATAGGACAGGACAGGGCACAGCACGACAGCAGGCTACACACAGTGCTGCAGAAATTCAGAGAGGCTGGGCTCACCCTCAATGAAAAATGCCAGTTCGGTCTGACTGAGATCCGGTTCCTGGGTCATGTCATCAACGCCCAGGGCATCAGAGCAGACCCGGACAAAATCAAGGCGATCCTCGAAATGCCTGAGCCGAGGGATGTGGCGGATGTTCGCCGCTTTATGGGCATGGTGAATTTCGTTGGCAAATTTTCACCACGCCTGCCGGACCTCACAAAGCCCATCCGTGACCTGCTGAAGACAGAGAACAGCTGGACATGGGGGCCACCCCAGCAGAAAGCGTTCAGAGAGACAAAAAAAGAACTGGGGTCAGAGACTGTGTTAGCCCAGTACAGTCCAAACCATGAAACCATCGTGTCTGCAGATGCCTCCTCCTATGGGCTAGGGGGGGTCTTGACACAAAAACAGCCAGACGGTGAGTGGAGACCTGTCGTTTTCATTTCACGAAGCCTCACGAAAGCTGAATCAAGATATGCCCAAATAGAAAAAGAGGCTTTAGCGTTGACCTGGGCATGCGAGCGCCTGCGAGGGTACATAAGTGGTCTGGACTTTACCATTAGAACTGACCACAAGCCACTCCTCTCACTCCTGAAGTCCAGAGCACTGGATGACCTGCCGCCAAGGATCATCAGGTTCAGACTCAGGCTGCTCAGATTCAATTTCAACATTATCCATGTCCCAGGTAAAAACCTAATAACTGCTGACGCGCTGTCAAGGGCGCCTCTTCCAACCACAGGCACCGAGGCTGAGCACAACCAGGAAAAAGAATGCCAAGCTTACCTGAACAGCGTGGTGGAAAGCCTCCCAGCCACACCTACAAAGCTGGAACAGATAAAAAGTGCCCAACGCTCGGATGACGCCTGCAAACGCCTCAGCCGTTACATTGCAAACGGCTGGCCTGAACACAGACGCGACGTGCACGAACTACTGCAACCCTTCTGGCAGGACAGGTCATGCCTGCATGTAGGGGGAGGACTGCTCATGAAAGGTGAGAGACTGATCATTCCAGAACACATGAGAGCTGAAATACTCCAGAGACTGCACCAGGGACATCAAGGCATCAACAAATGTCTAGCTAGGGCCAGAGAGTCAGTCTGGTGGCCTGGCATCACGTCCGCTGTGAAGCAGATGGTGGGAAAATGCGAAATATGTGTGCGTGAAGCTCAGACAGCTGTTGAGCCCCTCCTGACTACTGAGCTCCCGAGCAGACCCTGGCAGAGGGTCGCAGCAGATCTTTTCCAATGGCAGAATGGGAACTATTTAGTCATGATTGACTACTTCTCTCGCTATATCGAAGTTTGCACACTGCCCAGCACCTCAGCAAAACAGACAATAGCCAGATTTAAAGCTGTGTTTGGTAGACACGGCTGTCCGGACGTCTTGGTCACAGATAACGGCCCACAATTTTCGTGCATGGAATTCTCCCAGTTTGCACAGGACTATGATTTCACCCATGTGACAAGCAGTCCCCGCTTTCCTCGTAGCAACGGGGAGGCAGAACGGGCCGTGAGAACGGTCAAGTCTCTCTTGCAGAAAGAGGGAGACTTTCACAAGGCGCTGCTGGCCTACAGGGCCACTCCACTGGCCCATGGATTCTCCCCATCTCAGCTGCTGATGGGCAGGAGGCTCAAAACGCCGGCTCCAGTGTCTCCAGCACAGCTACAACCAGAGTGGCCAGATCTACAAACCTTCAGGACGAAGGACGCTGCGTTGAAGCTGCAACAACAACAGACATACAACAGGAGACATCGCACTCAAACCCTGCCACCTCTTCAGCCGGGACAGCAGGTGTGGGTCAGACCGACAAACACCAGAGCGACCGTCGTGGGGCCGGCTCACACACCGCGCTCCTACGAGGTGGAGACAGCAGAAGGAGGACAACTGCGACGCAACCGCTCTCACCTCAGGGAAGTACCAGTACCTCCAGAACCAGGTGAGACTGTTACAACTAGGTCGGGCCGACCATCCAGGCCGCCCGAAAGACTTGACCTTTGAACATTGGACAGAAAAAAAAGGAAAAAGGGGAATATACCATACCTGAGCTGTAAAATAAAAATGTTATGTTTCTGTTTTGTTTGAATTGCCATGATCAGATTTAAGTATTCAGAATAGTCAATGCAGTTATACAAGATGGCTATGGTAAAATATGTCTTTATCAGGTATGAGGTTAATGCTGAGCTTTAAGATTTTATTTAGGGGTTTGAAATGAATAAAAATGAATCCTTAAGGTTATATGGTAAATGAAAATAAGAAAATAGCCATACTGTTTAAGGAATGTTGTTATGGTAATGTTTTGCCTAAAACAGTTAAACTGCCTACTAAAAGGGGGAGATGTAATGGCATGTTATAACCAGCAGGGGGCTGGTGTAGCCATATATAATGTGGATCGATGACACATGGAGCAGTTGAGTATTAAACGTACTGAGATATACATCTTGACAGTTGTGTCCTGAGTCATTACTAGTAGTAAGTGTAAGGAACAATACAGTGATCTTATGGGTTCTTCATACACATGGAGAGGTATTGTCCTTTACCCTCTCTCATACACATAAAAAAAATATCTGTTATGGAAATTAGAGGATGGAGAACCTGCTACCTTGGACATCATCTTGCAATGACCCAATTCAGATGCAGCTGAGCGAGCATTAGCAGCAGTCTATTCTCACCATAGTTTTAGTGTGGGAAATGCTCATTTTAATTCAGACCAAGAATCTTCTCAACATTTTCACAATGTTACATTTGCTGTCAAACATGTAAGCACAGACTCACCCATACTTTCACACTATGAACATTTTTGTAGTTGCAGCAATCTGGTCAAGCAGGCTACCCCTGCCCTTGCTTCATCTCTGCTGAGTTCGGGACTATATTAACATCGTCAGCTAAGTAAAATGCCATGTAATAACAAGGTAATGCATGACATATTGTATATGACATGGTAGAATGTTTTTCTTTTTCCGAGGGCTCCGAGGCTAGAATTACAGCATATACCCTAAAGAAACACCATGCAAAGTTTGGTGCTTTTGTCACTTCCGTAACGGTATCTGTATTATATCTCTATTGCGGCCATCTTGAAAAATGGCCGCCATCTTGTTTTTCCACCTGGATAGCGACCTTTTCTGGGAAAGTAGCTCCTGAAGCACCAAGTGAAAGATTCTTATGGAATATTGACTTAACATCCTTCACTACACCCCTAACCAGTTTCCAGAAGTCTACCAACCACACTTTCAGAAACATACACACATACAGGGCCGCTGACAGCTTTGGGTTGGCTCGGGACAAAGTCCTCTGAAATGGCCTACCACCCAATTTATTCCATGTTATGGGAACCCAATTATGGGCCCCCAATCTCGCTGGGCCCTGTACTGGCCGAAACGTTGTTTCAATAAAATTCAGCACGATGGACAAGAGGGTGTTGTAT
>NC_085865.1:47099191-47119191 GCF_034702125.1 Engraulis encrasicolus
TCAGACTCTATGCCACAACAAACAAACAATCCAGCATGATATTCTGTACCAAAATATTTTATCCAGCTAGTTATATGAACATCAAAATTTGAGCTCAGGTTGAGAGTCTGACATATAACTTCGTATCCCTCCAAACTGGATAGTCTTTCCACATGTATTGGTCCATGTGTGAACCTTTCAAAATTAAAACTTTCCCAATTGAAGGCCATGTGTGATTGATGTGCACTCACCATAGTTTTTGTTACATTTTTGAAGTTCTTAACAGAGCGCTTAAAAAAATTGTGCTTGGCCTCGAAACGCATACACCAAACATGAAGAATGGGGCCTATTTTTCTAATACAGTTGGGATAGTGAACTAAAAAGTGGTGCTTTGGTATCAGTCTTTTGTTTGGGAATATGGTCTTGAAAAGGCTGTGGTGATCTGAAATCAAATGCTTAAGAAAAATAACCATGCCTTCTGTTACACGAGGAGAGAAAACTATATACACAATTTGTAACAAAAGTAAAAGCAAGTGCCATACAGAATCAGTATTTTCAAAGAGATCTCCAAAAATGAGTGGTGTGTTGCGCAACAAACACCACGCCTGGCTCGCATTTAGCCCAAGGTCTTTACTATCATCAGTTTTCAAAGCAGTTGGACGATTTTTTCTTTCCATGTATCCATAATTGAAAGCATGAATGCGCTCACACAAATCATTCATCGTAATCCTCTTTGTATCAACCAGGTGCTGGTAAACAAGTTTTAGCTCATACTGAGCCACACCTTCCAATATATCGTGCATTATGTCCACAGCAAAATTATCACATGTGTGGAAATACTCAAGTGTGTTAAACAAGCAAGATCTTTTGACACCAAAAGCTGATGACAATTGTGGATTGTCTTGTAAACTGCTGAGATGTTGAGAATGAAGTTCTTTAGAACGAAAAATTATGCCAGGTTGATCCTCTGAAAATATTGTCTGCATCGCTTCCCTGTCGGCTAAGCAAAAACGACAATATGTGGCACTGAAGGATTCCACAAATCCAAAGAGACCATGAAGTGCAAGGTTGTCCCCAGTAATTTGAACAATACTCCCCCTTAATGGTATGTCAGACATCGGTGTGAGGACACCATCCATTTCCAAACATTTCAAGTCATCCACAAGAGGCTTTAGAATAACATCAAAGCCATACTTTTTAATGTCTGTCGTGTGGAAAAGCAAAACAAGTTGAATGTTCATCAACACAGAGTTAAATTTTGGAGGAAGATTCCGCAAAATAAAATACACACAACCAAGCTTGTGTATGCCCTTCTTGGACCCTAAGGGATTAGCCGTCTCAAAATCATCATAGTAAAGTTGGAGTTGCAACGCATGTCTGTCAAATGAAAATAATCTGTTTGTGTTAACATATTCCCCATCACAAATGTCTTCATAAATCCCTTTGTTGACTTTTGTCTGTTGGAAAGCACGTAGTATCTCCTTGTTGTTGAACATTGATTTGAGTGTTTCAAGAAGTGGGACATAAACCAATTTATCGGTTATAGGAACCTGGCTATACATGCCTGTTTTCTTATCACGTCGAACATCAAATCTTACTCCTAGGACATGTTCCACTGGTTGCACTATTTGCCACTTGTCTTCATAGTACCTCTTGCGTTTTGCTAGCGTATTAAATTTATTCAGTGGATTTTCAATGGAACGAAAACATCTCTCAACTGTGTCAGAAAGCTCTAATGGAATATTACGAAGAATTGCCTCCTTTGCCTGGGTTTGTATGCCATCAACCAAATCTTCAATAGTCTCAACTGCTGCTTGAACTGAACTCTGACCAACCATGTTAGTCTGCAACTGAGCAACCAAAGATCCACACATGTCATTCAAATTAGCTTCAGTAACAGAAGAGCTCTCCATCGTTTGTCCTTCACCTTCACCTTCATTATTTTCTGAACTCTCAAGGGTAGTATGATCCCATCCACCCTCCTTCTCACTATTGTCTTCCATGTCTGGGGTAGAGGAAGGAATACCATTTCCATGAATGTTAACTAAATGTTTCTTAAATCCAGAATAAGTTCCAAACACCGATGAGCATCCAATTTCTCCACAACATAAACGCAAATATTTTCCTGGATAAAGGCCATGATGAAATTTTAAATGACGGCAAATTAAATATGAATTTGAATGTAGTGTTTTGCAAATAGAACAAGTAAACATAAATGACAAATATTTAAGGCCCTAAATTTGGCAAATTACTTTTTCATGTTGAGAAATCTGGCCCTCAGTTCCCTGACTCTCGGTTTTTCTTTTGTCTTGCCAATATCGATATTGTACACAGCTGTTTGAATGAAGCAGTAAAAACCATCAAGTGCCTCACAATATGACGTCCCGAAAACAAAGTGTGCCTTGAACAGTTCGTCAAATGCAGCTACTGATGTTTGTGCTTTGCATGGTATTGCCTGGTTGTCAACGATGATGTAGAACTTGTGGATCTTGTTCTTCTGTTCCCCGACGCAGAGCATGAAGGGCTGAGATGGTTCCAGGCTGGACAGGAAAATCTGCATGCTTGTACCAGCCTATAACAAAGAAAAATAACAAAAAAACAAAAAAAACAAAAAACAAAACTATTTCATTCCATCAAATAAATCCAACCCTCAGCTCATCCAGACCTTTGAGTGGAGCATACCCTAGGAAAAAAATAAACTAACACAGCGAGGTGGCCAAAGTAGAAGTACTTTTGGTGTGTAATTACAACAGTAGCACATGATGTTATGTAATGAGATAGATGAGACTGTGTTATTACGGCAAGACACCTAACTACAAGAGACATAGGTGGGAAAGAAACTGTTTTTTTTTTTTTTTTTTTTTTACTTTTAATTGTCCACTACTGTAAACACCAGATATAACCGTGATCAACACCATGAAGGTTTAGGTTCAACATTGTCAATACACATAAGAATGGAATAGAGAATATGAGACTCAATTGCCTTCATATACATACTCTATGCCATGGACTACACAGGTGAGCAAAATTTAGATCTGACAGGGATACAGAATAGGCCTACACGATATACCACACACACACACACACACACACACACACACACACACACACACACACACACACACGCATGTGCGCGCACACAAACACACACAGACCTGTGAAAAGACATATTGCTACAGTCTTGAAAAGAAGTGCACTGATTACCTGCAAATATCGCACCAAGTAATCCTCTGCCTGGAGTGCACTGATTTTCGCAGATTTCTTGTGACCCTTCGATGTTGGTGGAATGAGATGCAGCAGCAGGCATAATGAAGCGATATCAATGTCCCATCCTACACAGTACAAAAACAGTTTTAAAATATGTACCAGAGAGCAAGAGAAAGATAAAAATGTCAAATTAACAAGACTTACCACCACCATCGCCTTGGGCAGATCTAAGAAGCTCTTCGACATGTGCAGTGGATACCAGCCCTTTGGCATCTTCAATGATTTGTGGTCTGAAGTATGTTGTCCACTTCGCCAGGAACTTCCCAGATGTCTCAGGTCCAAAAAGAGCAAGGAAGTCCTGCTCAATCTGGGATGAAAAAAATAAAATAAAAATGAATACTTGGTGGTGATCACATGAGATCACTAAATCAAATCCTATCACAAAACATTATGATATGTACACAATTATGAAATACATCAAATTCTGAGGCAATATAAAACCTATATGCACAGCATCAGTTCAACTGGGAAATGATGTAACCTAAGCCTAAATAAGCTGAAGTGAAACTTTCCAAAAGTAATTTATAGACACAAAATATACTTACAAGGCCAGGTATGTCAAGAAATCTTGGGAACGTTTCGAGGACATCCACAGATGTGTCGGGATCATGGACAAGTTTCTGCCGGTGTTCAAAAGTGGCCATCATCTTCTCTCGAACTACTGCATCATCAGCTGAATGGTTCATCATAGATAGAGCCTCTACACACTCCTGCCCCGTCAACTGTTGTATTGGAGAAGCTGAGGGTCTTGCAGCCTTTGGCCCACCACTGCTGTCATCTTCTGCTGCTGCTGCTGTCCTTGAGTGATCAGACAGACTCCGTTGCACTGTTTTGAGACGCCATGAAATGTAGCCGGAGCCTGATGCAGGATCATAAAAGTGTTCCTACAAAGATAATGCATGTACCGTATGAATTTAATGCATTCAGATGCTTTACTGTTTTTACAATGAGAACATTTCGTGATTTAGACCTCTTGTTTAACCACTTTTTATAGTGTTTTGTATGTTTATATTAATACCCTTTTCTCAGTGTTATCCTTATCCTTAACGTCTGCCAATTATTGTTCACTAGCAACCCATTTTATTTATTTTGATGTCATTGTTTTTAATTCAACTGTTAAGCACATCAAATTGCAGGTCTTCAATAAATTGTGTTACCCAAAGAATCTAATTATTCAAGTTATTACTGATATTTAGACAACTTATTTAGACAATACTAAAACATACATATCCATGCTTGGACAATGGATCCTCCAGGTACGGGAATAACGCCACAATGCCTTGCGCATACTTCAGCTTAATGGCCTGGGAAGGGATCCGGCTGAAAGGAGAGCACAACAAGAGGAGTGTGCAATACATCATTAGTAGGAATAGGGATATCTGGGGGCAGTTGACAATTAACAAGATTAAGTACACTCTACTAATTATGTAGTTATTGAGGCATCTTTGGGTGAAAAGCGTTAAAAATATATTATTATTTTGCCATGAAAAGCCTTTCAAACATACCCATGCTGCTCCACCATGTCAGCGACCAAGATGTTAACAAGCAGTCTCCGAGTTGTAGCTGTAAGTGACTTTGTTTTATGGTACTCCAGGAAAATCTTCTCTCCCCCTGGTTTTCTTAGAAGCACTTGATTGACCATCTGTCAATACAGTTACAAATAATACTGCAATAAATATTTGTTCCACCTGCGAGCAAGCATTAGTAAGTATTCTACAGTTGACACAATTGCTTACATTTTTGGCAGCTTCTCTTGGGGTCTCCCTTCTGAGTATCTTACTTGGAGTCTCGGAGAAACTGTCATCCAAAATTACCGTAGAGGCTTCAGATGAACATGATGCAGCGGAGGATATCGACACGTCCAGAGAATCTGAAAAAGAGAGCCCATTAAATCACACAAAAAGCTGCCCACTACATTTCATTATACACTTAAGTCTGAATAAATGCTTCATCATATCACTTGAGGTATTTACCATCATTCACATGTGCATTTAACAACAACTCTCCCTTCTCCACTAGTTCGGAGAAGATGTCTGCATCCACTTCTGTTCCAGTAGAGTCTTTGTACATTACATCAGTCTCAGGAGGCAGACCAAATTTCTCCATGACTGTATAAAGAGAACACATGGCATTTTTCCACGTCAGAACTCCACTACACAATGATAAAAAAAAGTAGCATTAATTTACCAGATTCAAAGGATGTCTAACCTGCTAGGTGAAACTCCTGGTAATTATATGTCCCATCATGCTCTGTGACCTTGACATATTTCTGTTTCTGTTCGAGCTTCACCTTCAGAAGCATCCTCTGAAAGAAAGCATACCACAGGCAACATTGCACTTTGAATAGTAGGCTATACCATGTCAGAGAACGAGCCTTATGGACAGAAGAGGTGGCAAAAGAAAATGTAGAAGTAAAAAACAAAACCTGTTTTTGTTGTTTTTCCAACAGAAGTAATCAAATCATTAAGTGTGGGGGTTTTATCTTCAGTAAGAGCACAAAAGTAACGTACAATACAATAGGCCTAACTGGTTTAACAGTTGGGCTAGATTGCCACAGAGCCGTGTAGCTCTGGGTTGCCATATCACAGGCTAATGTTGTACTGACAGACACCATACATTTACTTCCAATTTTACATTGGCCAGCTCTGCAGATAAATTTCCCAAAATTAAGTAATGATAGTCAAAACCATTTTGGATCACATCCAAGGTCAACACAGAAAAAAACGTTCATGTAGGCATGCAAGAAGTTCAATTAAAATCGTTTATAATACATTTGAATGACTGTGTGTGGCTGGCTGGCCGCTTCTGGTGTATCAACTTGAGGGGGGCAGCCTCATTCAGAAGTCTGACCACTGGTCGCATTGCGCACGACGTTCTTTGAGAACGACTGTAGCCTATCACGTGAAGCAAACTTTAACAAATGAAATCTTACCCAGGCTGAGCAGGGCGCCAGAAGACCCACAAAACACCTAGAGTCACGGCGAGTACGATTATTAGGAGCAGAAGCACGAAGATGACCTTCCAGTCGTGCTGCAGACACAAAACACAAAGTGCCGTTACCTTTTGCAGTACAATTGGACATTGCTCATACAGTTGCATTCACGCAGCACGCCATTACCACAGTGTGCAGCTCGTAATAGGAAAGTAGAAAGGAGCCACGCCACTCCCCTATCCTCGAATACAAAAAAAATATCACACGTCCACTGAACAGCCATTTGAAAACCTTTCAAGTATATTGAGGCACGCTACCGTGTACAATAATTTCACAAGTATTTTAGTCACACACGAGACATTACCAACCTCGGACTCCACGACACTCCACTGATAGGCCGGGCTACGCTGGTCAACTACGGGCACAATGCTATCCTGCAGAGAGCGGGAAATAAAGTACACAACTATAACTGTGCTAAGCAAGCGCTGACAATATTAATGCCTTCGTGACTCTTGTGTCAACGAATTCAATCGAATAGACTTACTAGTTAGCTCTGTACTTCTTAATATAAACCAACGTCAGCTTTCTATTAAGCTAGCAACCATGCGTGATTACTAGATTACTAGCTAGCTACCCAGTGAACGGTCCATTTGATTCACTGTGGTTGGCATTTGATAAAATACATCGCAAAATCCCCCCCTATTTTGGTGTTCATGAACAAAAAATCACAAATAACATGACAATTCAATAAAACACTGGAAAACCAAATGTGACTTACCATGTAAACTTCTCCGCTTCAGGAATAAAAAAGATGGCCGTCAATATGCTGGCTGCAAAAATATTTGAAATTTTGATAGGCGTGGTTTAAATAACTCTGGAAAGGAGTTAACGCTTTAATTCCCTTTTACAACACCCACTGTTTTACATCATTGACTCTTTAAGAGTTCAAAGTACTTTGCGCAGTGTAACTTCAACTCTTGATGTTCAGATTTTGGCCTAACACCGGAAAATTAACTCTGAGAAATTTGCTGTGCATGCATACACAGTCACACACAAACACACACACACACACACGCACGCACACACACACACACACACACACACACACACACACACACACACACACACACACACTCATGCACACACACACACACACACACATTTTTCTATATCTGATCGAGGCTTTTATTAGTGCTTCATATGGAGCCTTTTCACACAGTGACAAGCAGGAAGGAGCAGCGAGGGATTTTAATAACTTCCCCATGCCATTGTTCTGTCTGTCAATTGACTCTTAACTTTTCTGTGGACACACACACACTAATCTTGGATTCACCCAATGCACAATCTTTCTTGCACATACAGAACCTTCTCCCTCTCTCCCCCTCCCTTTCTTTCACTCTCTCTCTCTCTCTGTCTGTCTTTCAGTTTCTTTCACTCTCTCTTTTTTTCTCTTTCTTTTTCTCTCTCAGACAGACAGACAGACAGACAGACAGACAGACACACACACACACACACACACACACACACACACACACACACACACACACACACACACACACACACACACACACACACACACACAGCAGATCAAAGGGCCACTGGGAGAAGAGAGGAGAAGTGAAGAGAAGTGAAGATGCCCCCCTCCACAGCTCAGCAGGGATGCCCAGGAGGAGCCATCATGATGTCAACACATTTCCACTTTCCATCTCAGCCCGCCCTCACTCCGCACTTGTCCCCTCACTCAGGCTGCCATTCATTCACTAATTGTGTGTGTGTGTGTGTGTGTGTGTGTGTGTGTGTGTGTGTGTGTGTGTGTGTGTGTGTGTGTGTGTACATATATGTGTGTGTGTGTGTGTGTGTGTGTGTGTGTGTGTGTGTGTGTGTGTGTGTGTGTGTGTGTGTGTGTGTGTGTGTGTGTGTGTGTGTGTGTGTGTGAGAGAGAGAGAGAGAGGGGTGGGGATGGGGAAAGTGTGTGCGTGTCAGTCAACTTTATGCTCCCATGGCTTCATGTACTCCCTCATGTCCTCTCTTCACTTGCTTACAAGACAATTGTGTGTGTGTGTGTGTGTGTGTGTGTGTGTGTGTGTGTGTGTGTGCATGTGTGCACATGCGCACGCGTGTGTGTGTGCGTGAGTGTGGGTGTGTGGGTGTGTGAGTGTGTGTGTGTCAGCCAACGAGTCAGTCAGTCAGTCAGTCAGCCCCTGCTGTGTGTGCCCATGTCGTGGTTTCACAATTCCCTCATGCTCCCTCTTGATGCACAGAGGAGAGGCTGAGATGAAAGGAAGGAGAGTTCATCACACCAGTCCATCAGAGAGACAGACAGAGTGAGAGAGAGAGAGAGAGAGAGAGAGAGAGAGAGAGAGAGAGAGAGAGAGAGAGAGAGAGAGAGAGAGAGAGAGAGAGAGAGTATGGTGCATGCTTGTACTGTAGGCTATGTGTGCAAACATGTATGGTGTGTATGTATGGTGTGTGTGTGTGTGTGTGTGTGTGTGTGTGTGTGTGTGTGTGTGTGTGTGTGTGTGTGTGTGTGTGTGTGTGTGTGTGTGTGTGTGTGTGTGTGTGTGTGTGTGTGTGTGTGTGGTGTGTGTGTGTGTGTGTGTGTGTGTGTGTGTGTGTGTGTGTGTGTGTGTGTGTGTGTGTTTGTGTGTGTGTGTATGTTGAGTAGTGAGCCTCTTCTCTGCAGCTTCCTGGACTTCTAATGTGTCCTGAGCTGCTTCAGTGAGAGCGGTCGGCAGTCCTGAGATCAGATGTTAGATCCAGAGGCTAAGGAACCATGATGAGAGACTCTCATTTTCCCTGCCCTATTTTTCACTCTCGGTTGGTTTTTATCACTGTCTGGCTCGCTTCCCCTAAATCCATATCTCTTCACCTTTTCTTAACTCCTCTTGCTATGTTTCTCCCTTCCCCGCTCACTTTCAACGTTTCTGCTTTCGCCATTCCTCTCTTTTGCTCTCATTCTCTTTCTCTTTCTATTTCTCTCTTTTGCTCTCTCTCTTTTTCTTTTTCTTTTTCTTTCTCTTTCTCTTTCTCTTTCTCTCTCTCTCTCTCTCTCTCTCTCTCTCTCTCTCTCTCTCTCTCTCTCTCTCTCTCTCTCTCTCTCTCTCTCTCTCTCTCTCTCTCTCTGACCTGTACTCAGTACTGCACCTGTACTGGCTGTCTCTCACTTGCTACGTCTGGCCTCCTGCCAGGTCCAGTGCAGCAAGAAGCAAGAAATGTCTTTAGAGTTTCACAGTGCCATAGTCAGTCTGGACATGATATCCAATCAATTATTCAGTCAAACTTATTTATATAGCACTTTATCAAACAAAACTGTCATTCAGTGTGCTAGCAAGAGAGTATAGAAAGAGATGGAGAAGAACAAAAACGACATTGTATTATAGGTTATAGATAAATAACTTATCAAAAATAAAACTGTTTTTATTTTATTATATAAAAAACAAGCTACTGTTTGAGCAGTTCTAATTTCAACAGGAAGCTCGTTCCAGCATTTAGCAGCAAAATAACAGACTTGGCTGTTCCTTTAGCCAAGGAATTAGGCACCAATAAAAAAACAGAACGTTTCTCAAATCCATAGTAGATAACTATGTCAGCTACTTTGTTGGTTGCAATGCAATAACCCATTGACAACCCGCTAAGCTGCAAAAGGACTCAAAATCTCAAATGTACTTCTTATCTGAGGCAACCTTGAAAATGTATCATCACAGATGCACATACCCTAAATCACTGGTGAGAACTTAGAAAAAGGAACATAGTGTAACCAGAAATAAAACAAAGTCTTTGCAGTAATGCGAGTAGTGCAGTCTATACAGTAATGGCCAAAATGAAATAGCCTGGATAGAATTGTGGAACTGCTGTTGAGATGATGAACCATATACCAGGATGCAGTATTTGGGCTTGCGTCATGTGATGGGGTGATGGGCTTGCGCCATGTGTTAGCAATAGCATCCCGCAGTCTGCCCACCCTCTCCTCGCAAAATGTCATTGTGAATGACCATGCATTGTGCAAGGTGAAACAACGATAAGTCGATGCTAACTTTTTATTCTACATTTACAACTTTGTCTCTTTGGTCCTTTGCCCAGGGTGATAATTAGGATGCGGGGCTATAACCATCCAGCAAGGTCGACTGGAACACATTGCAAGTCCAAGGTTGGATCCAGCTACTCTCGCTTCAGGTAACAAAATGGCTATTGGCAGAGATTAAATTGGGGCTGTGATCGGGAGCACACATTCACCACTCTAATTCCTCAGCTGGAGCAGAGGGAGCTCCTCCTGCTATACAATTCATAGTTTTACAATAGTCAGATATTGAGCAGCATGAGAGGAAGGAAAGAGCTCCCTTACCCTCCTTTTAAAGCTTGATGTAATCACTAGGATTGTTAAGGCTGGTTTGGGATGATTAAAATCAGGGGGTTGCAGGTTCGAGTCCCACCCTTACCACTCCCTATACTACACCTCCATCCATGGCTGAAGTGTCTTTGAGCAAAGCACTTAACTCTACATTGTTCCAGGAACTGTATTCAATACCCTGTTAATTACTGTAAGTCGCTTTGACTAAAAGTTTAAGCTAAGTTTAGTGTGATGTAATGTGATGGGATTGACTCTGGGTACTCAGGATTCATGTCAGTAGCAATGAAGCTCGGTGCTGGCACCTGTATGACCACAGCCTGCCAACAGCAGTTAGACACATGGCTGAGTCTTTGAGCTTGTGGTATATACTGTACATGCCAATTATTCGCTGCTCCCTCACATCACAACTTGTGCTGCCATTGCTGGAAATATTCTACAAGCTTAACAAAAGGGCAAAGTCATGTCATTGGGATATTGCAGAATGCTGTGAATCCAACAAGATCTCTCAGAATTCCGTTGAATGGACTCAGATCTTTGGGACACGAAATCCGTGTCAGTTTCACGGATTTTGCCAAAATTCTGTATCCCTGGACACGGAATTGCCTGGTTACCACCAGACCTAATCACAAGTGAGATTCTAGTGACTCAAGTGACAGTCATTTATTCATTACTGCATCTTGTCTCAATTTTCATAAAAAGGTAGAATTAAAATGTTTTACAGGGCTCCGCGACCCACCTAGGACCCCTCCGCAACCCACTTTTGGGTCCTGGCCCGCCAGTTAAGAAACACTTTTCTAGACGATGAGAAAGAGACTGTCGCACTGCGCAGAATTCCCACCTCCACAGTGCTAGACATTAGGCACCTTTCTGCTATTCTGTGATGTAGGCGTTGAATAAATGCTTGCTAGAGATGGCAACATTTGCACTGTGACCAGGTTACATACTTTTGTCAACATATTCAAAATTATTCTTGTTTTTATATATATATAGGCCTATATGTAATTTAGACTCAGTAGTCTCTAACCACCATAGCTACACAACATTGTAAAAAATACCTCTAAAAGCCTAATAGCTTTGTACTTTGAGCACTCCACTTTTTCTGCTGACTGAGCCACATAAATACAATTGAATTCAAGCACCTGGTCAAGAAAAAAAAGCATTGCGGTGTCAGCGCTAATGTGTATTTCAGACATCTCTGAGAAAGGATCTTTAATTCAAATAACTGAATCTCTATTACAAAGCATGAATGGAGACTTAAAGGGCGGCCATGGTCTAAGGGAGGCGGACTGTACATCAGAGGGTTGCAGGTTTCAATCACATCCTCATCTTCATCCATGGCTGAAGTGCCCTTGAGTAAGACACCTAACCCCAGATTGTTCCAGAAACTGTATCCAATACCCTGAAAAATAACGAAGTAAGTTTGGATTAGCGTCAGCTACATAAATGTAATCTGATGAAGATGCTTTTAACAATTTATTAGTTAGAGACGTTTTGCCATGGTGTTCTCGTCATGCCATATGCTGGATTCTTTTTTGGGGGGCCTTTATTTCAGATAGGACAGTGAAGACAGACAGGAAGCGAATGTGGAGAGAGAGACGGGGCAGGGATGGGAAATGACCTAGGTCGTATTCGAACCCTGGGTGCAACGCTTGGGCATGCAAGCCCAAATGTGGGGGGCATAGCGTGCAGCGCCACAGCGCCCCTGCCATATGCTGGATTTTATTCACCATACATTTCTGTTTTACATTTTGTGTTGCCAAAGGTTTTTGTTCCAGTTGTCATGTGCATCTGTGTTGTCTTTGGTTGCCATGCCTTCAAGTCTGCCCTTGTGTGCTCTTGTCCATGCCCCTCTTGACCCAAGTAAAGCTGTTTCCTGTGCTGTGACTGGTTGTATTCTGTCTTCTCCAACCTATGTATACAGTATACTTAAAGGGGCATTCCACTGGTGGAGACATGAATGTATTGAAAGTGGGTCATATATGTGGTAGAATAGTAGCATACATTTCTAATTTGGTGCCTTCTTGGCCGAGAAAAGGCAGAAAATGGCTTTTTAGTGCTTGTGGATTTGTGACAACAATCCACATAATGCATTGTAATGCTCAAGTTCCACAGACCTTACTGGAGCCTCAATGCCAGTAGGTGAATACGACTTCGTTGCTGTCGATCAACATTGACGAAGCACGTGAGCGAGAACTTGTTGTCAAGATGTGGATGTTATTAAATACAGCGCATTTAAAGTCGGCCAAAATGAGCTCGCACCGGTTTGCTCTACTAACACACCACGTGTGAGGAGTGGGGGGACAGGCAGTGAGGAGGAGCTGAAGTGGGGACCTGCGCAAACTTGTGTAAAGGTGTGAGACAAGACCCATATACACACGTGAGTGAGTTGTTGACCAACCAGTTCATGGGCGCATGACCTCGGAGGCAGTCCGCAGACGAGCGTAGAAGGGGATAAGCAACTGCAGAGGTTGCAAGATCTGACTGCAGTCGCATTCATCCCGCGATAGTTTGAGACCATGTGACATGTCACCTCGTCAACGCAACATCACCGAAATTTTGAAGTTTGACAGGAAATCTAACCGTCATGCAGCATTTTCATCCAGGGTGCATTGCTGTCTAAATGCGCATGCATGCGTTGACGACAAGTCGATCGCGCCTAGTGATTTCAAAAGCACTGGCACACTGATCTGTGATAGGTCTGTAAACACATTAGGTCCAACCCACTATGGGCGGAGTTGAAGGGTGGGAAAAAGGCTTGTAGGCTCAACAGAAATCCACCTCTCTTACACTTCCTCCTACAATGACGCAAAATGACGATTTTTACATCATTGTAGGAGGAAGTGTTAAGAGGTGAAAACGGATTTCTCCTCTCTCAGGGGTAATTGAGAGAGTGTTGCATGACCATTCAAAAGTATGACTGGGTGTCTAGCAATGGAAAGCCTAATGCAAATGGGTGGAGTGTCCCTGATCGGTCGATGCATGCCTGTCCTCCAGTCTGATAGGTTAATGCCTGATTGTGGTTGGCGTCTTGCGACGTGTGCTTCTCTCCCTGTGATTTTCCTCTGATCTTCGCCACATTGTCTGACCATTTTTAATTTATTATCACACTGTTATCTCGTCGTTGTGTGTGCTTATGGTTATACAGTACGTCTTGTTTCCTCTCTGCCTGTGTTCTGCTCTGTTTTTTGTGTACTGCCTGGAGCGGTGTTGCCTTGATGCTTTATTCAGTAAAGTTCACTTCACTTCCCACCCTTCTCTTCTCGCTCCTCACTCCCAACTCTCTGCATCGGCACTCACTGTTCTGTTCTGTGCTGCAGCCTCCAATGCTGTGCCCGTGGAGTTCTATACCCCTCTCTTTATCCCTGCTTCTGTGTGTGTGTGTGTGTGTGTGTGTGTGGGTGCGTGCATGCTTGAGTGCGTGTGTGTGTGTGTGTTTGTGTGGGCTCTTTCACTTCATTCAGCTCTACCTCTATCTGCTGGCACAGTGTGTACATGTTCAGTCCTATCATTCTGTTCTTGAGTGAAAGCAGCTTGTGTGTATGTCTGTGCATGTGTGTGCGTGTGTACGTGTGACTTGCATGCGTGCGTGCGTGCCTGCCTGCGTGCATTTGTTTTCCATTCTGCTTCTCTCTCCACTGATTACGAAATGTGCCTCATCATCACACGCACACACACACACACACACACACACACACACACACACACACACACACACACACACACACACACACACACACACACACACACACACACACACACACACACACATTCTTGGTGACCTTGTGCTGCTGGCTGCTGATGTGACCTCCGCTCTTGGAAGCCCTTCTGTTGCCGTGGGAACGCTGCACCAGGCACGCTCACAGTCCTTCTCTCAGAGCACCCTGCCCATCTGCCCCGCATAGGTAGGGGCCAGGCCAACATGTACTGTGTGTGTGGTGTGTGTGTCTGTGTGTCTGTCTGTGTCTGTGTGTGTGTGTGTGTGTGTGTGTGTGTGTGTGTGTGTGTGTGTGTGTGTGTGTGTGTGTGTGTGTGTGTGTGTGTGTGTGTGTGGGTGAGAGAGAGAGAGAGAGTAGGGTGGGTGTGTGTGTGCGTGTGCGTGTGCGTGCGTGCGTGCGTGCGTGTGTGTGTGTGTATGTGCCAAGGCCTTTCTGATGTGACTTTGAAGGTCTCTCCAGCCAGGGGATGATGGTGCACGATAAGAATTTCATCACCATACAGCATCCGCTTGCAGTGAGGAAAATGTTGCCACCTCCATTAATCAAAATGTGCTTTTCTTTCTATGTACTTCGAAACTAAACTTCGGAAAGTCCGTAGTCCGTAAGTCCGTAGTCATTGGTGTGTGTGTGTGTGTGTGTGTGTGTGTGTGTGTGTGTGTGTGTGTGTGTGTGTGTGTGTGTGTGTGTGTGTGTGTGTGTGTGTGTGTGTGTGTGTGTGTGTGTGTGTGTGTGTGTGTGTGTGTGTGTGTGTGTGTGTGTTTGTGCGTGTGCTTCTGTGTGTGCTTGCGTTCGTCTGTGTGTGTGTTTTCGTGAGTGAGTAGGTGCACAAGTGTGTGTGTGTGTGTGTGTGGGTGTATTTGTGTTTGTATGTGTGTGTGTGTGCGTGGGAAGGACATGGGTGCACTGTGTGAGCGCTGTGATTATAATGACTAAGCATGAGAGTGTTAGCTTCATTTTCAGGGCCTGTGCGTTAAATTAGTTGACTCCCTGCTTGGAGGGCTTCTGCAAAACAACTTTTAATTACGTGAACTGTTTGGTTTTTGCGAGCTCAGAGTTTAAGCTGTTTAAAAACGGTTAATTTCCCACATCTATAACCTTGTGTTGAATAACAACTTGGAGGATTCACACTTTTGTATGCTTCCATTTTAGCTCCCGTATTTACCTCAGTGTATTTATAATGATTTGCTGAGGGATGAGGAACTAACGCGGTTATTAGTTTGGGTTTATTCATTATTCATTTCCCATCTCCTCAGGACTCAAGAGTGTTTCTTTGTCAACATCCCCACATTGCAAGTGATACTGTGTGTTGAAATAGTGTTTCTCTGGTGTGACAGTCCATTGATGCTGTACAAATAGTAGGATATAGCCAACTACAATGTTTTATGCACTGTAGCCTGCGCTTCTATTCAAATCCTGTGTAAGCCTCCACAAAGCCTTGTTTTATATGCCGTTCTCATCCATGGGCTGTTATGGAAGCTTGATGCTCACAGAAATGTATTTATGTAGGCTACGAATGGAGATTTAGCACTTTTTTTCTATAATGGTTTACAGCTTCTTGAAATGACTTTGGAAAGCACTACATCTTTTTCTGGTTAAGTTTCCTTATTGGTCTCCACAAAGGAGAAATTTGTCTCGGAGACAGGGAGGTTGCAGCACCATACACCACATAAGAGGACAACACCAGCAAACAGAGCAGACAAAAAGTAAAATGTAACGTACAGGTTCATAGACAGGTCATCAGCTGGGAAAATTAGGCCTTTTGTCCTACCGCACTTTTCTCTGTGGATTACTGACCAGAAGCCCTATTGGAAGAAATTAAAACATGGGGCCACGTCAATTTTTGCTCAGAATTCAATATGGCAGCCATTTTCCAAAATGACTTATTTTCATGCATTATTACATTGTACTATAAGGTGATATTCATGAGCGATGAACTACTTTCAGCACTATTCTGTCCTATTTCCTTACAAACATGTTTACAAAGGTTGACTAAACTAAAATAAATGAAAATAAAGTTGACCACCTTGCAATATCCAAAGGAAAGTGCTAAAAATAATGATTGAAATGCACATACAGTGCGTCTATGGCTGCGAAAATTAGGCCTATTGTCCTGTCAGGGTTTTCACAGTGGATTACAGACCAGAAGGCCTATTGAAAAATATTCACCAGCTGGTTGCCATCTCAAATGTGCTCCAAAATTCAAAATGTTCTCTGTTTTTCAGAATGGCAGACTTTCACACATTTTCCTCAATACTGTAAGGCCATAATTACCAATAAAGATGGCCTATTTTTCAGTTAAATGGTCCTATCTCCTTACAGACGTGAGTATAAAGGTTATCTAAAAAAAGGCATGAATATATATACAGGGGGTGGACAAAATAACTGAGACACCTGTCATTTTAGTGTCATTTAGTTCCTCTTGCATCCACAGTTAATCCTGGTTCATCCTTCTTGGTGGTATGCAGGCATTACCTTGGATACTCTGGCTCTTGATACATCACAAAGACTTGCTGTCTCGGTCAAAGATGCAACAGTTACACAGAATTTCTCCTTTTTGAACTCTGACATGTCACCCATAATGTTGTGTGCATTGCAAAATTTTGAGCAAAACTGTGCTAATTGAACCTTCACATTTCACTTTACTGGTGCATGTGCCATTAATGAAGATTGGCCAACAGGCTGGTCCACTTGAGCCATTAAACTTTCAACACTAAACTGATAGGTGTCTCAGTTATTTTGTCCACCCCCTGTATCCAAAGGAATGTTGTCAAATGATTGCATTTCACAAACACAGTGGACTGCTGAAAAAAGGCATATTGTCCTGCCAAACTCTGTGTGTGTGTGTGTGTGTGTGTGTGTGTGTGTGTGTGTGTGTGTGTGTGTGTGTGTGTGTGTGTGTGTGTGTGTGTGTGTGTGTGTGTGTGTGTGTGTGTGTGTGTGTGTGTGTGTGTGTGTGTGTGTGTGTGTGTGTGTGTGTGTGCGCGTGCGTTTGTATGTGTGTGTACGTGTGCCTGAGTGCGCTTTTCTCAAGTGTGTGTGGCCAGTGTGCTTCTTTACATGCACTGACATAGACACAGTAGACCAGGTGTGTGTGTTTTGGGGAGAGGGCTGTAAGGTGGGGGGCTAGGGGGGCAGAGTGGGGTTGAGGGGGAATGAGTCGGGGTTGAATTAGGAGGTGGGGGGCAGAATAGTGTGTGGGGGGATGTGGGAGGTTCGGGGGGGGAGAATAATGTGGGTGGGGGGTGGGGGGGGTGGACCTGCCAAACTTTTCACATTGGATGGGGGTTGGGGGGGGTAGTCGAGTATTTTGTGGGGGGTGGGGGGAGAATGAGTCAGGGGGGTTGAGCGTGGGGGGGCAGAATAGTGGGGGGTGAGTGAGGGGTGGAGGGGCAGAGTAGCATGGGAAGGATGAGTGAGGGGGTTGGGGGGCAGAATAGTGTGGGGGGGGGATGAGTGAGGGGGTGGAGGAGGCAGAATAGTGTCTGGGGGAAAGACACTGTAGAGCAGGGGAAAGATGAGCAGGGGATACGCGTGCACATTCACACACACACGCACACTCACCCTTGTTTTATGCAAAAAAATGTAGGCCTGAAAAACTTTTGGTCAGAAATAGAAGAAAAAGTTTGGCAGATCAATAGTCTTTTTTCAGCAATCAACTGTGTATGTGTAATTCAATCATTTTCTGACAACAATCCTTAGGATATTGTCTAGGATATTGGGGTAGTCGTGGCTCAGTGGTTAGAGCACTGGGTTGGCAACCCAAGGGTTCCCAGTTCAGTGCCCGACCGAACCACGGCTGAAGTGCCCTTGAGCAAGGCACCTAACCCCCACATTGCTCCCCGGGCGCCGCTCAGCAGGCAGCCCACTGCTACGGACTAGTGTGTGTACTTCAATGTGATTCACTAGTCCAAATGGGGTAAATGCAGAGAAAGAATTTCCCCTACCTAGGGGACCAAAATTGGCTCCAATCCAAATTGGCTCCAATTGGCTTCAATTGGCTATAGGAAATTTACATCTTTCTGTTGCCAACCTCTGTGCTCACGTCTGTAGATAGGAGATAGGACAGAATTTCACTGAAAATAGGTTCTCTTTATTGATAATTATGGTCTTACAGTATTGAGAAAAATGTGTGAAAGTCTGCCATTCTGAAAAACAGAGAACATTTTGAATTTTGGAGCACATTTGAGATGGCAACCAGATGGTGAATCTTTTTCAATAGGCCTTCTGGTCTGTAATCCACTGTGAAAACCCTGACAGGACAATAGGCCTAATTTTCGCAGCCATAGACGCACTGTATGTGCATTTCAATCATTATTTTTAGCACTTTCCTTTGGATATTGCAAGGTGGCCAACTTTATTTTCATTTATTTTAGTTTAGTCAACCTTTGTAAACATGTATGTAAGGAAATAGGACAGAATAGTGCTGAAAGTAATTCATCGTTCATGAATATCACCTTATAGTACAATGTAATAATGCATGAAAACAAGTCATTTTGGAAAATGGCTGCCATATTGAATTCTGAGCAAAAATTGACGTGGCCCCATGTTTTAATTTCTTCCAATAGGGCTTCTGGTCAGTAATCCACAGAGAAAAGTGCGGTAGGACGAAAGGCCTAATTTTCCCAGCTGATGACCTGTCTATCAGAAACACTGCCCCTGTCCCATCAAGTCCATACCAGCCCTCCCTCCCACACACACCCACTACCACCCCATCCTCCAACCTAAACAAAGACACACACATAATAGGCCTAAATATCTAGATTACATTCATTTCATAATTTAAGAAAAATGATTTAAAAAACGGGGATACATTCATTCATGCATGCTCCCCTCCCAGCTAAAACCCTCACAGTCATGTCTTCACTCAATTGCCACCCAATCACTAACTGTAGAGGTCAATTTTGTCCCATTCAATCCTAATCCCGTAATCCTAATCCCTGTTTATTCAGTAGTTTAATAGACTGAGGTATAAAGGAGTGTTTGTAGCGATTATGTTGACACAGAGGGTGTCTAAACCTCCTTCTAGAGTTCAAAAGAATGTATTCCCCATTTAGTAGCCTACATGATCATCTGATAAAAATGACATTCACCTGACTGATAGTGGCGTGCTCAACGAGTTGTAGTATAGCATACAGTATACCCCTCTTCTCAGCATCTAAAATATATTCCGTTTTTACCATTAGACCCTTAAAGGTGCCCTTTGCATATTGTTTTTGTCTTAGTAATTATTATGATAATTCTGGGACGTCAGTCATATTTTGCAAGTGGGGATTTCTACCTGTGCACCTCGGTAGGGGACGGGAGAGCCATCATCCTCCTGTTAATGATGTCAATTAAGTACCAGCAGACTGGTGAAGGGGATTATTTAACCCATTTTAGCCTAAACCCTTTTTGGGAAAGGGTGCCCTCTGCCTATTAAATCCTAAATATCTTATCCTCCGAAGCACATACAAACATTAAATAAGTTGCATTTAGCTAGGACCCTCATTTTGAATTAGAATGTGTTCATTCAGCTCTAACATACACACATTTTTAACAGAAAATCCTCCAATCTCAAGAACCTGAATGCAGCGTTTATGTGTTTCCAGGCTACAATGGGTTAAACATCACATCTAGTGCCCCTTTACTGTAAAAGTAGGGCTTCATAATGTTGCTCGTTTATCAGTGTTTCATGACTGCGTTCCTTTATCTCCTTGTGTTGAATGTGCAGAATTATATCCCGAGATTCTGGAATTTTCCTTTGTTTCTAGAATGTCCT
>NC_085865.1:47124191-47129191 GCF_034702125.1 Engraulis encrasicolus
ACACCCATAGTTGCGCATGGAAATGTTCCGTTTTATTTGTTCAATCATATATTTGTTCATCATTTTGTTTCAACATCATATAATGTCATGCAGATAATATATCAAAAGTCGCGGTTAGAGCCTCGCGTGGCGACTGATACAGTGCCCCCAGACCCTCCTACCACCACAGTTTCTCCGATGACGTTTGCACACACACCCCCCCCCCCCCTTTTTTTGTATTATTATTTTTTTTTTTTAGCTTCCCCAAGAGTCTTGCGGTAGCGCCGCCTATGGCTGACAGTGTCTCTATTACTATTTTTTCCCCCCAGAGGTGTCCATTTCAAGTTCAGAAAGTAAAATTCCTACCACATTTCCATCTACCGTACCACAGGTGAGCCCAAACTGCTCAGAAAAGGCCATCTTCATGTCTTCAGGGAACATGGCAACTTGCTGCTTGTGGACTTGCGGATCAAATTTGGGGCTGGCTTTCTTTTTTCAGTGAATCCTAGTTTGCCAACTCTGTTAGTAAAGCATCTCTCTGCATTGTAAATGCCACCACGCCACCTTCCCTCCTGTAATAAACTTCAAACACATTTCAATCACAGTTCTACCGTGAAGACTCGAGAGGAAACATTACAATATATTGACATTTATTGAACAATTAATTAAACATGAAGTTGTATGATGAATAGATTTTTTTGGCGCAGGCTACCATCTTCTCGTTTAATTCCTTGGCAGTAGATGGAGGCGGGCGTAGCCAGCCCCCTGTCTGACGGTAACCCACTGGTGACGGAAAGGGTGGAGGTGGCGTCAAAGTCAGCTTACACTAGAAAACAGGGAACGGAATGAGCTTTTTAAAAAGGCGCAAAGACGATCCATTGGCTGAGAAGGAGGGGTGCATTAGTGACACAGGGTCCGTTCGAAACAGGGAAGGCAGCTGTCCTTCCAGTGAGCTAACTGGACATCGAGTCATGAAGTGTGGATCGAAACGAAAAATTGCTTTATTTCCTCCCTTGGCAGTTGACTGCATTTGTGGGTGTAACAAGGATATTTGAGGGCAGCATCAGATGCTGACTTCGCTGCCTTGGTACCCAAAATGCTGTGCGCCACCTCCCTCTCAACCGGAAACCTGAAAAACAACACACGAAGGCATAAGGGTAGATGACAGATAGGCTGCAAAAAAACATTTTTTTCACAAAACATTGTTTATGAGGGAAAAAAGTATATGTCTACGTAGTGCAGCAATTGATCTTTCAAAAAATCCAAGTGGTCACAATGTAGGTCTATTAATTGATTATTTATTTACGTTGATAAAGCAATTTGCTGAAAATATGTCCTTTGGTGTGACGTTAAGAAATATATATATTAAGTAATGTAGAAATGGCTTGATGGAGTTTTATGAACATTGCTATACTCTTCATATTTAGTGCAATTTTTTTAAGTGTTAATTAAATGAGAAATTACCATTTAAGTATTTTTTTCCCCATTAGAGGTGAGCTTATTAGAAACCTTCGAGGAAATACAGGGATATCTTTCTTTTTAAATTTTCAAAATTGTCCGAATTTATTCTAACTTTTCAGGGATGATAATTTGTTCTTCCCTAATGCAATATTCAGTGTTTATCAAAAATATTGTTAAGCTCAAACAAATATTTGAGCATTTAAAAAATGTCACACCGTAGGACATTCATGTCACGCTAAAGGACAGAAATGCAAAACTGAGCCAGAAACAAATGTATCAACATGATTATTTTGTCTTTTGATCATAATGTAATGTTGTAGTCAATATGGACCTACACTTTGCACTTATAAGTCTTTGAGTCATAGATTATCAGAATATCCTAACACTTAATGACAACCATGAGGTCATTAAATGTAACCTGCAGAGCTCATAAGACTCATACTGAAGTGTGACCTTGGCATGACCATCACACCTCACCCTCTTTGTAGGTATGCTATGACTGTCACACCATTGAACCTGTAGTGTGTAGTGGCCAGTGCCTGTTTGGTATCTGAAGCTGGGAAGCACATTTATGCTATATATTGAGCTCTCCGCAGCATACTTTATTCATCTATACTTCTCTATACTCTCTCACTCATCTTTCCTTCACTGTTACCGTTATATTCTATGGTTTCAAAGCACCATTAAGGACATTTTATATCCTTTGACAGTATCTAAAATCAACAGCAAATATTCATCAACAATGCATCAAAGTATAAATTCTAATGGCCAATAAAGGAATAAGTAATTGAATACACAATATGTAGGCTATCTAGTCAAACAACAAAACAAACAAAAAAGGTACTACCAGTTGTTGTAAAAGCTATTTCACAGATATCTAGTCCTTTGGTGTGACCTGTTTGTCTTTTGATGTGATACTCCAAAGTGTCACACCATAGGACTTTTACCATCACACCATAGGACTTTTGAGCTTTTGAGTTAATTTAAAGCCATGTCGTTGCCAAATGAAATACAATTTCACCTTTAGTAAGATGCATTTGCATACATAAACATAAGAAAAAAATATAAAAATATACAGTATTGTCAAAATGTATTTTATGGCTGTCACACCAAAGGACTACAAAACTAATACATCTTGTGGTAGCAAAACGTAATTGATAGATTGAAGAACTCTGAGAGAAAAACTAAAATCCACCCTTGCTATTGGCTTCTTAAGGGTCTGAAGTCACAATTTAAGAACAGCTGGAGCTTCAACAATAGATAATTATCCACAGAATTACCCAAAAATGTGATGTCACACCACAGGATATTGTTTTCTGTGACAATGTTTCATAAGTCTATATGGTCTCAGAAAAACGGGAAAAAAATTAAACATTGCCACTTTCCAAAATAGACACCTTGAAAAACATGCCAGGATTGTTTAAAGAAATGACTGAGCTTTGATTATTTATTTTAAAATGTTATAACATGGAGAACCAGGCATTTGGCATTTGGCATTTGACACGGTATTTGACTCAAAATTAAGTATACTTATTTAAACTCTGGTTTTATTACACATTACTTTTTCACAACATGGACACTAGTTTGATCATTTAAAACATTCAGAATTTCGAAAGCATGAATTTACTTAATTTTAAGAGCCTGCGACAGCAAAATGTTCACGTCACGTCATCTACCCACAAATCAACATTGTAGTATCCAAATATGCGGTCGCTAGATGTATTTATAACCTATTTTACGATTTCGCCTTCTGACGGTCATTCACCGTTCAAATAGCATGCGTAAGCTAAGCGCTAACGTTATGAACGTAACTCCCGCCATAGAATCGCCGTAACATCAAATGCGCAAGGCAGCGCATTCGTTAGTGCCGTTCGTAACGGCTGCCTCATCAGCTAACTTCACCTATCTGATCAGTGACCTGTGTATGTAGGAGGAGAGTCATCGAGTCACTGCCTTCCGTTTCGAATCGACCCATAAAGGGGGAATTCCAATCTCGCGTCATGATTGGTTGACAATCCTGGGATGCTGATGGGGGTGGGACCTGTCGATAGAGAGTCTGATTGGTTAATGAGAGTTTGGTTGACAGCCGAGTAGTTTGAATCTTCCTGCATGTATCCCGTTATATGTAGATTCTTTTTAACCCATTTTTGTGTCAACGTGACATGTGGGTTCAAATAAAACTCCATTTTGACCGGTGAATTTTTAAAACCAGAGGTTTGAAATGTGCATTGAAAAACTCTGCTTATGTGTAAACGAGAGGCCAAAACCAATGCATTTTCAAAAAAAATACCAATATATGCAAAAACAACTTCAGATTAAACCATTTGAAAATTCATTTACAAGGCAAGGTGGCTGGACTAACGTATTCTCACAGAGCTTTGTAGTTGCAATAGCCAGGCTATAAATAGTTGCCTGTATGAGTGTGTATTTCACCTGTATCCAGCACACAGGAAACATAGTCTGAATGAATGTGACGCAGTAGGATTCAGAAGGTGCAGCAGTGGCAGTAGTTCAGAAGGGAGTGATTAGCTGTGGGCTAAAAGGCGACGCCGGGTGAAATTGCTAGCATTTATCAGGCAGGATTAGCTTCCCCAGAAGGCCACAGTCACCTACTGCAGTGCTGCTTCTGGCAACAGGAAAAGAGAACACACACATATATTCTCTCTCTCTATTTCTCTCTCTCTCTCTCTCTCTCTCACACACACACACACACACACACGCACACGCATGAACGGGAAATATATTGCCAATGATGAAGTGCAAAAGTACTGTTCCATGGGTGTTGCCATTGGGCCTGTCAGGGGCCATATCGCTGGGTATGTTATGGCAGCAGGTAGCCATGGAGGAGATCACTCCCCAGCCTGGAATAGGGCCATAGTGCACACACCACCTGTGAACCATAAATAGCGAAGGTGACAATGATGGTGGAGAAGAGGAGGAAGAAGAAGAGGAGGAGAAGGAAGAGGAGAAGGATGGGTGGGCATTGGCAGGCTTATGATTATCAAGGGCTTATCAAGGGGCTGATTTTAGCTGATAATGGGGTGAAAGGCGCATTTGATCAAAAAACTTGACGAACCACTGAGATATACCGTACAATGGTAAGGCAGTCAGCCCTCTCATCAAGATGTTGCCCTTGGTGGTTCAGACTATACGCTACAACACATTTATGATGTAAGTACACTCCCTCTTAGCGTCAAAAGTTGCAAAGCATTGCTACGCACGCAAGCATGCAAGCACACATGCAAGCACGCACACAAGCACACACACACACACACACACACACACACACACACACACACACACACACACACACACACACACACACACACACACACACACACACACACACACACACAACCAAGGGGGGGGGGGCTGGAAGGCAGTAGTCCTGAAGGATGCAGATGAATCAGGGCCATGCAGTGCAATGCTCTTTAATCCATAATTAAATGTCCACCGATGCCCTCCAACAGCCCGGAGCCAGATTGAGCACTACACCTAACAGCAAGACATCTGTCGGTGAGATGTTGAAATTGAGTGAAATAAAAATGAGGTTTTTTTTT
>NC_085865.1:47134191-47176446 GCF_034702125.1 Engraulis encrasicolus
TCTATAGGGATCTTTAAATCCAGATTAAAAACATTTTTGTTCTCATCACATTATGTTAGGCTCTGAAATGCATTGGTCTTTTGTTAATAATTTTGTCTTTTGTCTTAGGTTCCTATTTCTATTATTGTTATTATTATTTTATTTTTTCCACCTATACTTATTTAGTATTGAGCCTGTTTAAATTACCATGGCCTACCTGTTGATTATTTCCCCATCATTTTTATTTTCCTCATCATTTTTTTTTATTATCTTTTAGAGTTAATTCATTGTTTTATTTTATTTTATTTTATTTTACTTTATTTTATTTTAGTTTGTTTTACAGTGTTTTGAGACCATGTTGTATGGTGATACTGCACTTTAAACAATAAATTGTTATTTATTTTTATTATTATTATTATTATTATTATTATTATTATTATTATTATTATTATTATTATTATTCAATCCTATCTGTCCCAAACATATTTTATGTTTTATGTAGTGGCATTTAATGAATTGCTTGCTGTCGGTGTCATGGCCGTACCTACCATTGAGGACACAGAGGTCATGTCCTCTGTATTTTTTTCAGGAATGTAAAATTTATCTAGGATGAAAATCGATAAATGATCAACAATGATAAATTCAGTCTGTATACGCCACTCCCATTTATCCTCAAGGCAGTGATTGATGAAAACAAACTTAAGAGTTTGACTGAAGTGTTTGAAGCATTCTAAATGTACAGTATGCAGTACAGTATGCACTATTTGACCTCTGCATTTGAAAATGTCTAGTTACGACCCTGGTCAGTGTGTGAAGGGAGCCATAACAAAAGACCGCATGCGACTGAGTGCACATTTCAGACACATTTCAAGCATTTCGGACAATACTGGATCATCTAGGGGGCAGATAGCCAATGAGGCTTTCATTATTGTTTTACATCATTGTTTGACTACACAGCGAACTCAGGATGGAACTTCGGAAGATCGCCCTTTGCGGTTTTGTAATATATTGCACTGCATGCATGTGTTTGTGTACCTTGTATCAAGTGTTGTCAAAATTAAAATTTGCATAAAATTTGCATGGCAAACACATCCCTGCATCAAATGTGCCTTGTATCTGTGCACATGTATCTTGCAGCAAACATATTCTGAGCCTTAACATCATAAAAGTTGAGAAGAAGTTCAAAGAATAGTAAAATTCATAGGATGAAGTCACCTGAGAACAGCATTTTATCATGTTTTCCAGCAGTAGAAGCATTTTTACGGTTTATCATCTTGAACTAAAAGGCTGCTTCACCACATTTTGCTTTGACAGTCAGTAGGTTTTACCAGCAGGTTTTTTTTCGTATTCTTAGAGACCTAGTTGGTGCTTACAGGAAAGACCCCTTACTGCTGCATTTTGGATTACTGTAGTTGAAGAACTTTGGTCTTTTTTTGGGATTGGCTGCGAAACGGTCTATGAAAGACTCCAGTCTCGCTTATTGCACTAATCATGAACTTTTCGTATATCCGAATTCTCTCCTATCTAATGAGGGCTCTGTTATCAACCACAGCTGGAGATCAATGGCACTATCAGGGTGCAGGGCCATCACTCACACCTCTCAGAGTCGCTCACGAACTCTCTCACATGGTTGATCTGATATCACCAAGTATTTACTGATCCAGGATCAATATCAGAGTTGATGGTTCAGGATCAATGTTACAGGTGACCAATCAGGGATCATTTGTGTTTGATGATGTGGCAATATTCATTCACTCCTTTTTGCAAAAGCCCTCCAAATCAGACAGATTATGAGCGTATCTCCTGTGCACAGTCCTCAGATCACCCTACTGATGCTCAGTGGGATACAGGTCTGAACTCTGTGCCATTCCAAAACCTCAATCTTGATTCCCATTCTTTTTTGATATAGGCGTGTGCTTAGGGGAATTGTCGTTCTGAAAGATTAAGTTCCTCTGCATCTTCACTTTTCTCACAGGGGGATGAAGGTTTTTTGCCACTACCACGGCCCCTGTGGAAATGTTCATAATCCCCTCCTCCCTAATTAAAGGGGCTCCAGGTAAATAAACAATGTTCCTGGATCACTATGAGTGGTAAGATTAACAATGGTCCAAGATCACTGTGTGCGGTAAAATGAATAATGATCCTGGATCACTGTGAGCAGTAAATAAACAATGGTCCTGGAGCACTGTGATTGGCGAAATAAACAATCATCCTGACTCACTCTAATAAGTAAAATAAATGTTGGTCCTGTATCACTGTGAGTGGTAAAATGAATAACGGTCCTGGATCACTGTGAGCAGTAAAATAAACAATGGCAGAAATTGAGGAGCTAAACTTTCACGGCTAAGCTCATATGCTCTGTCCTGAACTTGTAAAATAATAAATGCTCTCAGATGAATGTCATGCTTTCAAACATGCTGACTTCAGGTGTGTATTTCAGTAAACATAGTTGCTAACTATGTTGGCTACTTGCTTACTATGTTAGAAACTATGTTAGCTAGTTGTTAGCTATGGTAGCTACCATTGTTGCTAACTATGTTAGCCCATTGGAACTACTCAAGTTGCTAACTGGCTAACAAGTATGCTTTCAAGAAACATACCATTGATCCTTTAGCAACCTATTAAAAATAATACTCACCACTGTTTTTTATATGCTTTTAACCCACCACAAAATGTAATATTATACTGTAGCAGCTACAGTGTAGCTAGTGGTTAATATCTAAATATGTGGACATGCCTAATGTTATGTGAAGGTAATTACTGGTAGGCTACACTGGTTTGAAATCCCCTCATTAAGATTTTTTTTTATCAATCTTACCTCTGCTTTGAGAAAGTTAGGTGTTTCTGAAGCAGTCATCAGAATGTGTGAAGCTCTGTGAGTGAGTCCCCTCTCATGCATGGTCCTGCAGGCTAAAAATGGTCCTGACCGTAAAAAGCTGTTTGGTCACCTGTAACATTGATCCCGGACCAGCAACTTTGATGTTGATCCTGGATCAGTAAATACTTGGTGATAGCAGATCAACCTCTCTCACATACCCTCTCTCTCTCTCTCTCTCTCTCTCTCTCTCTCTCTCTCTCTCTCTCTCTCTCTCTCTCTCTCTCTCTCTCTCTATCTCGCTCTCTCTCTCTCTCTCTCTCTCTCTCTCTCTCTCTCTATCTCGCTCTCTACCCCCTGTTCTCTCTCTCTCTCTCTCTCTCTCTCTCTCTCTCTCTCTCTCTCTCTCTCTCTCTCTCTCTCTCTCTCTCTCTCTCTCTCTCTCTCTCTCCCTCCCTCCCCTCACTCTCTCAGAGTGTTATAAAGGTAAGGGACTCGAGATCCACCCCACTGAGCCGCTCGGCAGGAGGGCCTCCAGTGATGAGGGAGCTCAGCTCACCGCTGGGTATAAATAGCAGCTCCTGTCCAGAAGGTAGCTATTAGGTTCACTGAGAAGACACCAGACTCCACCTCCAACATGCATGCACACACACATTCATGCACACACACACACACACACACACACACACACACACACACACCACACACACACACACACACACACACACACACACACACACACACGCACACACACACACACACACACACACACACACACACACACACACACACAGAGAATAACACACGCACACGCGCACCCACACACACACACACACACACACTGAAAGACACACACCTTTTTGTAATAAGTGTGTTTTTAAGGACCCTTTTGTAAGCCGTGTATGTGGATACGGTTAAAAGTCTTTCATTAAGAGAAGCCTATTGTCTCTTGTGCGCATAATAAACACCTACAGCATGGCAACCTGTGGACACCTCAGCCTAGCTATCATCACCTGACACACACGCACACGCACACACACACACACACACACACACACACACACACACACACACACACACACACACACACACACACACACACACACACACACACACACACACACACACACACACACACACACACACACACACACAGGAATGCATGCACGGATGCACACACAGGATTTTGGATTTTGGAGGGTTTTTTTCTTTTTGGAGTTTTTCTGCTCTGACCCGCCAGATAGGGACAGGTGGGTCAATCGGAGCCTGAGTGTGTGAGATAGCAGTCTGATCTCACAGAATTCCATGAAATACACATGGACCCACATATTTTAGCAAAATTCCTTGCTACAGTCTTTCCCAGAAGTCTTTTCACCTTATCCATGTTGTTGGAACAACAGGTAATAAAGTGTGCACTGAAGAAAGATTTATTATTTAATGAACATGGCAAGGACAGATTTTGGCAAGATGAAAGTGTTATCGCCTACAGAAAATGATGTGACAAATCACTTCAAAACAAATAAATATGTTGCATAACTTCAGACAATGAAGCACTGGTGCTGTAAGGTCCAAATAAAGTCATTAGAAAACTGACAAAATGGTGGTGGAATCACCTACCTTTTCCAATCGGTGAACATAGGTGTGCACAGATAGGGACGTGGTGGTGCTTAAGCACCTGCTTCTCTGCCCTACTGGACAAAAAGGCCCTTTTGAAAGTTCCTTTTTTGGATTGCTTTCATAATATACCGTGGTCCATGTTGACAAAATCATCTCCGGTACAAATGCCTGACGATCAAAAGCGTGGGACAATTCCCCAATACAATACTAGGCCTATATAGACTCTATATACTAGTAAGGCAGCTGCCCCCTGCCCCCACCTCAAGCACCTGCCCTGTCGGTCAGTATCAAATTCTATTACTGACTATTACTAAGAATGATTAAGCAATTTAAGTTTTGCCCTGACGAAAACAATCCCTAACCGTAACCTGTAAAGGAAATTACCCCATCATGGAATTTTGGCAAAATTCATGAAACTGACACAGTTGGTACGTGTCCATTTTACAAAATTTTATGAGATCATGTTGGAGGGAGAGAGAGAGAGTGAGTGAGTGAGTGAGTGAGTGAGTGAGTGAGTGAGTGAGTGTGTGTGTGTGTGTGTGTGTGTGTGTGTGTGTGTGTGTGTGTGTGTGTGTGTGTGTGTGTGTGTGTGTGTGTGTGTGTGTGTGTCTGCGTGCCTGCGTGCCTGCGTTCGTGCCTGTCCAAACTCTTTGCAGTCCATCACTGTGAGATCCCTTTTTGTCTCTCCTGGGCACCCAAGCCAATAAACTCTTTCAGCATGGCAGCAGGCCGTGGGCACATGAGATGTGCCATCAATTTCCCTACACACACATGCACACACACACACACACACACGCACACACACACACACACACACACACACACGCACACACGCACACACACCTCTGCAGCCTGAGATGGAGTGAAGGAGAGCCAGCTCTTCTCCTATTCCCCCAGTGACAGATGTGTGTAGCACGTCAAGTGTTTGCTGTGCTCCTGTGTCCCACACATCACAACCCCCAACCCGACACACACATGCGCACACACACACACACACACGCACGCACGCACGCACGCACATGCCGTGACGCACACGCGCACGCACACACACACACACACACACACACAGAGTCACGCACACAGTCACGCACACACACAATGGTCTTCATCTGGTGACAAATGTGGCAGCACATTGGTAGCTTGAGTCACACAGGGCCTGCTGCCATCCTTTTGTATGTCACACACACAAGTGTACGCGCACACACACACACACACACACACACACACACACACACACACACACACACACACACACACACACACACACACACACACACACACACACACACACACACACACACACACACACACACACAAGTTGGCACATACACACAAAAGCTGGCTCTCCCACCTTGAAACATCCTCAAACACACCTGTCTCATTCCTACATACATATACAATACTTTCTGCAGGTACCGTACCGGTAGAGACCATACTCTGTTTCTCTGGTGACAGTCACAGATATGAGGGCCTTGAGCTGGGAGGGAGGGGGGATAATGGACGTGCCCACTGTAACCGGGTCCCAAAGGGGCCAGGACAAACTGTTCACTCCTGTCCCATCCCCTTTGAAGTGGGAAAAAAGAGGTGCAGGAATCAGTGTTGTGCCAGTTCACAGTTTTTCTGAACTAGTCCAAGTTCAGTTCATACATGCTCAAAGTGAACAGTTCATGTTCAGAGTTCACCATTTTAATTCTGAACTAGTTCAAAGTTCAGTTCATTTTACTTTTAATACTTTTTTCACACTACGAGCTAGAAATCACTATAGGCCTACGTTCTTTGAAACTGCTCATTGTAGACATTTGCTCATGACACCAGATGAAACTTGCAGCAGTACAGACAAGCAGGCCTGGACTGGGAGACCAAAATGGCCCTGGCCTAGACCGGCCCCTCATGGGCTAATCAGCGGAGCACATCCAACTACTTATTGATGTAACAGCCTAGGGGAAAGGGTGCAATATTTTAGTACAAATCAGTCTTTCAGCTAACAGAAAACACCAGTAAATGTGCTGTGACTACATTCAACTATTTATTTTAAATGAATTTTGCTTTGGGTGGTGCTTTAGAAATGCTTGTATCACGTTTTGGACATCAAAATTAGTCTATTCTTCTGTCTCTCTCACTCAACCTCATCCTGAACAGCCTGGCTTGACTAAACGAGAAGAGGATGGTTAGATTATTTATCACAATATATAGGCCCCTGCAGCACTTGCAAAATATTCAAATTAATACATTTTCTGTATCTGTCATTAACATAATAGGATATGGGCATAGTAAAACTGTAGGGCCTATTACAAGCTTATTCAAAAGAAATGCTTCAAACATTTAAGCCCATACCATTTCCAATGGTCCTGGGTAAAACAACAGGAGAGAGAGAGAGAGAGAGAGAGAGAGAGAGAGAGAGAGAGAGAGAGAGAGAGAGAGAGAGAGAGAGAGAGAGAGAGAGAGAGAGAGAGGTATGCTGGGTCTTAAAGGAACAGACCACCCTTTTTTGATTTTCACATATTTGCAGTGTTTCCCAGCATTATTCATGAATGTGCATATCATTTTCTTCTCAGTGTTTTCGGTACAAAGATTTATTGGATCAGAATTATTAGCATAGCTTAGCATAATCACTGGAAGTAACTGGTATCTTTAGCATCAAGCCACAAGTGATCACTGGACGGAATTAAATTGCCGTTTTACACTCTGGTGAATTTTACATTCATTTTAAAATGGTTTATATAAGTACATTTGATGATGTTTTATTTTGTACCATAGACTTGCACTACTTTGCCTAATTTGGCCATACTGTTAAACGGGCCAATGCAAACACATAGACCAAAATGATATGCACATTCATGAATAATGCTTTGGAATACAGCAAATATGTGAACATCAAAAAAGAGTGGTCTGTTCCTTTAAGAATTTCTAGAATGTGTAAAACAGATTGTGCTTCGAGAGGAGTTACACCTCCAAATTAATTCTGTTTGGCAAACCCTCTTCACTCGCAACAAGCGTTGCACGTTACCCAAATGGACATTTTCACTGCATGGTAGCCTAAATGTTCTGTTACGCAAATGATCGCTAAATATTTAGCGAGAGTAGGCTAGACACAAGTTTGACCGTTATTAAGACGCATTTGGCACACCGTGGAAATTGAGGTTTAAGCGAGAATTGGGGAGGAGAAGCATGGAGTAGCCTAATATTTAATATAAAGTTTGAAAGCACACCTCTTGACTATTTAGTCATACCTGCCATCTCCCTGTTCATGGCTACTATTGCAGCTTCCACCTGCTGTCTCCTCCGTCTGGCCGCTGTAGTAGCTTGCCCCTTCTCACGTCCAACATGTTGTTGTCCCTCTCCACTGCTGCTGCCTTCAACTGAGTTGATGGAGGAGGCTACAGCACCTCATGTGAACATATTATCTTGCGTCTGCTGCAAGTTTTTTCAGACTTTTTTTGCCCAAACTTGTCCACACTTTTTGGTTTTGGTCTCTCCATTGCCTGTCTCAAATTTGCTCGCCTAATGCAGAGTAGGGGTGAGGCCGCAATGAATATAGACAGGTCATCAGCTGGGAAAATTAGGCCTTTCGTCCTACCGCACTTTTCTCTGTGGATTACTGACCAGAAGCCCTATTGGAAGAAATTTAAACATGGGGCCACGTCAATTTTTGCTCAGAATTCAATATGGCCGCCATTTTCCAAAATGACTTGTTTTCATGCATTATTACATTGTACTATAAGGTGATATTCATGAACGATGAACTACTTTCAGCACTATTCTGTCCTAATTCCTTACATACATGTTTACAAAGGCTGACTAAACTAACAGAAATGAAAATAAAGTTGGCCACCTTGCAAAATCCAAAGGAAAGTGCTGAAAATAATGATTGAAATGCACATACAGAGTCTATGGCTGCGAAAAAATTAGGCCTATTGTCCTGTCAGGGTTTTCACAGTGGATTACAGACCAGAAGGCCAATTGAAAAAGATTCACCAGCTGGTTGCCATCTCAAATGTGCTCCAAAATTCAAAATGTTCTCTGTTTTTCAGAATGGCAGACTTTCATACATTTTTCTCAATACTATAAGACCATAATTATCAATAAGGATAAACCTATTTTCAGTGAAATCTCCTATCTACAGACATGAGTACAAAGGTTGGCAACAGAAAGATGTACATTTCCTATAGACAATATCCTAAGGATTGTTGTCAGAAAATGATTGAATTACACATACAAAGTTGACTGCTGAAAAAAAGGCTATTGATCTGCCAAACTTTTCACATTAGATTTCTGACCAAAAGTTTTTCAGGCCTACATTTTTTTGCATAAAGCAAGGGTGAGTGTGCGTGCATGTGTGTGTGTGCGCGTGCACATATCCCCCGCTCATCTTTCCCCTGCTCTACAGTGTCTTTCCCCCACACACTATTCTGCCTCCTCCACCCCCTCACTCATCCCCCCCCACACACACTATTCTGCCCCCCAACCCCCTCACTCATCCTTCCCATGCTACTCTGCCCCTCCACCCCTCACTCACCCCCCACTATTCTGCCCCCCACACTCAACCCCCCTGACTCATTCTTCCTCCACCCCCCCACAAAATACTCGCCCACCCCCCACCCATTGTGAAAAGTTTGGCAGGTCAACCCCCCCCCCCCCCCACTCAACTTACCCCCCCCCAAACACACACACACATTATTCTGCCCCCCCGAACCCCCCACACACTATTCTGCCCCCCACTTCCTAATTCAATCCCGACTCATTCCCCCTCAACCCCACTCTGCTGCCCCCCCACCCCCACTCATCCCCTCATTCATCCCCCTGCTCCTCCACATCATTCGGTCCTCCCTACCCCCCCCCCCCCGCCCCCCCCCCCCCCCCCCCCCCCCCCCCCCCCCCCCCCCCCCCCCCCCCCCCCCCCCCCCCCCCCCCCCCCCCCCCCCACCCCCCCCCCACCCCCCCCCCCCCCCCACCCCCCCCCCCCCCCCCCCCCCCCACACACACACACCCTGTCTACTGTGTCTATGTCAGTGTATGTAAAGAAGCACACTGGCCACACACACTTGAGAAAAGCGCACTCAGGCACACACACACACCAGTAACGTGCGGTCAGCTTTATGGCTGGTGAGGCAGTGACTTTTCCAATATCGGATTTTCAAATATATATCAATAATTGCCAAATACCTTAAGTTAAGGTAAGTTTCAGATGTCGCTTTCTGAACATAAGGTAGGCCTACATATTAAAACATACTGCATTTAGAGAAAATGCTATTAGATATCTCTCTCTCTCACTCACACACACACACACACACACACACACACACACACACACACAGGATTCAGTGGTCCAGACTCGGCGTTGGCGCAGGGGGCGTAGGTAAACAACGGTGGGGCAGTGCCATTTAACAAGTTTGAGTCAAGTTCACCATATAACTGGCAGCAGAGTCACGTTTAGTTCTACCTAGGCTACCTACTGCACAGGCTGCGCTACTAGGCCTGCTAGGCCTACTCCTCCTCCCTACACCAATATGTCTGTTAGAAAGGTGGACACCACATTCAGATCAGACGCGATATGTGTCCAGGATTATACTGTATTTTTATAGGCCGTCAAGATACAAGGCAATTCTCAGTGTTTTCTGGTCTTTGAAAGAGGGGACGCTGATAACCCCAAGCCACACGAGCATTTTGGACAAAAATGCTCTTATGGTGAATTTTGAGGTCTGCTTATCAGCGTTCCTTTCACTCCACCACTCGAAAATACAGATCCGATGCTTGCGTTGTAATAGGTTACACAGCAACAATTCACATTATGCATTCAACAACAGAATATCACCCCACCGGGATGATCCTTCTGGTAGCCTGTGAAATAGATAATGAAGCCAGACGTGGCCGTGGTCATGGACAGCTACCACCTCCGGTAGAAAAGACTAGAGTAGACAGAAAATAGGCACGACATGGTGCGTCATTTGAGGACACTCCTCCTGAGAACCGTCAACTATCCCACTCATCCACATCATACCACTGCGGACCCAAACTCAACCTAAATAGGCTAAACAATAGACAATGACGCTGAAATATTCCACAGTCGTTCATCTCGAGGATGGACATTTCAAAGAATGTCAGACGAGCCGAACCTCAAAGCGTGTATTATACAGCGTTTGATTATTATCATTTTAAACTGCCTCGTTAGGATAGCAAGCAACGTTATCACTTGGGCATACTGGGATTGGCAAAGTGAACACACAGCCGCAAACCAAACCAAAATCCAGGAACCCACAACCCCTAGTTCGTTCTGTTGCCAAAATCACTCGTGATGAATTATTCTTTGAGACATGTAGCCATTGCTATGTCATTCAAAACATTCTCACTAGTTGCAGGTTAAGATTACGCCTGAAATGCATATGTGAAACATAGCTACTGTAAAACCAATGCAACCGAACTATTTTTCAAACAACTCTTCCTTCATCTTGACAAAATCAAATAAAACTTAGACCCAAGTCAACGCCACGGCGGGCAAATGTAATAATCAAATTTCCTTACCTTGAAATGCTGTCTTGATTACAGGGCTTCTCGCAATAATATTCTCACGGTTTGACATATCCAATCCAGCTAGCAAACTGCTAACGTTGTTTTGCCTGTTGCCTCCCATTCCACATAGCCAGTCTTTTCGGTTGTACCACTCACTGTGAATAATCAAATAATATTCTGTCCAATCCCCTGAATCAATTTCCTCAGCTCTGGTGTCGGTCGTCCATTCTTTATCACGTCTTGTTTCCCTTGGAAATCCAACCTTGAGAATGATCTTAGTTTCGTTATGAAATCCACTTCCATGGTAGCAGTCAACGTGAACAAGCTAGCATATTCTCTGATAGTGGCGCTATGACGTCACTGACAAAGCTAGACTCAACGGCAGAATGAGGGTGAGGCCAATGTGTTGCTCGCCGCACTACTCTATTTTTCAATGGGGTTATGCCAAAGCACTCAGAGTAAAGAAATGATAATCACACGTAGAAAATAGTGAAAACAAATATCAGGAAAATGAGGGCACACCATACATATTTCTATTAAGTGTATAAAAACGTTTAATACAATATTACGAATTGCATACACAGAACGAGCAAAATGGCGCATGCGCTGAAGCTTGTTACTGAGGGATTGCGCAATCTGCGGTGAGGCCAACTCGGGAGTTGGCCCAAATTCAGTGTATTCGGAGCAGGAGGTGGGAAAATAGTGCGGTTTTGGCCACAAAAATGATTGAAAATGATTGAAACTGTTTAAATACTGCACAAATGGCAGTTATGCTCGAAATCAATATTGTTACTATTATTCACATTTACTGCATCTCATCATTCTCATGAAGTCTAGAAGAGACAGGTGAGGCACAGCCTCCCCTGCCGTATTGGAGTGCACGTGCCTGGTACACACACATACCGTACAAACGCACGCACACACACACACACAAGCGCGCGCACACACACACACACAAGCGCACACACACACACACACAAGCGCGCGCGCACACACACGCACACAAGCGCGCGCGCACACACACACACACACACACACACACACACACACACACACACACACACACACACACACACACACACACACACACACACAGTTTGGCAGGACAATATGCCTTTTTTCAGCAGTCCACTGTGTTTGTGAAATTCAATCATTTGACAACATTCCTTTGGATATTTCAAAGTGGCAAGATACAGGGCGTGGACAAAATAACTGAGACGCCTTTCATTTTAGTGTTGGAAGTTTAATGGCTCAAGTGGACCAGCCTGTTGGCCAATCTTCATTAATGGCACATTGCACCAGTAAAGTGAACTGTGAAAGTTCAATTAGCAGGGTAAGAGCACAGTTTTGCTCAAAATTTTGCAATGCACACAACATTATGGGTGACATGTCAGAGTTCAAAAAGGAGAAGTTCTGTGTAACTGTTGCATCTTTGACCGAGACAGCAAGTCTTTGTGATGTATCAAGAGCCACAGTATCCAAGGTGATGTCTGCATACCACCAAGAAGGATGAACCACATCCAACAGGATTAACTGCGGACGCAAGAGGAACTAAATGACACTAACATGACAGGTGTCTCAGTTATTTTGTCCACCCCCTGTATTCATGCCTTTTTCTAGACAACCTTTATACTCACGTATGTAAGGAGATAGGACGGAATTTAACTGAAAATAGCTCATCTTTATTGGTAATTATGGCCTTACAGTATTGAGAAAAATGTGTGAAAGTCTGCCATTCTGAAAAACAGAGAACATTTTGAATTTTGGAGCACATAGATGGCCCCAAGTTTTCTTCTTTTTCAATAGGCCTTCTGGTCTGTAATCCACTGTGAAAACCCTGACAGGACAATAGGCCTAATTTTCGCAGCCATAGACTCTGTATGTGCATTTCAATCATTAATTTCAGCATTTTCCTTTGTATATTGCAAGGTGGCCAACTTTATTTTTATTTCTTTTAGTTTAGTCAACCTTTGTAAACATGTATGTAAGGAAATAGGACAGAATAGTGCTGAAAGTAGTTCATCGTTCATGAATATCACCTTATAGTACAATGTAATAATGCATGAAAACAAGTCATTTTGGAAAATGGCGGCCATATTGAATTCTGAGCAAAAATTGACGTGGCCCCATGATTTAATTTCTTCCAATAGGTCTTCTGGTCAGTAATCCACAGAGAAAAGTGCGGTAGGACGAAAGGCCTAATTTTCCCAGCTGATGACCTGTCAAATAAGTCCGACTCAGATGCTCTGTTCTGTTCAGCGGCACCAACTAGAATACAGGAGGGAGGAACTTTCTCTCGTTGCGTTTCAAAAGAGAAAATAAATTCCAACGTCCATTTACAGTGATGTTTGCCGTTCATGACACATAATGTGTACTAATTCACGTTCAAGTTCTTTATTTAAAAATGTGTTGCGTTCAGTTCAACGTTCACGAAAAAATGAGCGTGTTCAATGAACAAAGTTCACGCACAACACTGGCAGGAACCCTAATCGTCCACAAATGCCATCCAAAAAGACATGCAGGAACCTTGATGCGGCGCACAAGATAAATTCTGCCGGAACGCTGATGATGAAAATTACGAGGTAAGGGAACTGGGTTCCCCTGAGTCCACCCACCCCCCCCCCCCCCTCCCCCCCACCTCAAGCACTCTCCCATCCCCTTTCAAGTGGAACTGGAAATAACCATCAGCCTTCAATACGTGCTTGTGAGTGATGACCCATAACAACACTAATGCTAGATGCAACTTCATATTGAACTAAAAGTCAATGTTTAAGTTGTTTATTGACCGTATTGATTATTATTTTTCCAATTGCTCAAAATGTGTCCCTACATATTTGTCACCACTGTCAGATATATATTAAAATAAAATAAAAATGCAGACATGCATAAGGTCATATCCATTAGCCTACTGAGGACCCCTTTTCAAACCTTCAGGTCTACTGCATGCATCTCTATCATTGACACTCCTGTAAACCGCCACTAGGTTTATTGGAGGCTAGAGTATAATTTTGGATCACAATGAATACTAATGTCGCATAATGTTTCATTAACCAACACAATTCATTTCCATGTGAAACAATCTACCCCCTGTCACCATCGTCACATTTTGTCACCAAAGTCACCAACATCAGAGGCCGATTTACGTGTTTTTGAAGTGTTTTAAAATAATATGCTACAAAATATGTCATCAATGGTATTGGATTATTACAATAATTATTCATTATGATATGAAAATTAAAATATATATAATAGATATACAAATATACAAATTGTGTCTGACAGTGTTGACAAAAAAAAGTAAGAGCCTATTTCATGAAAAAAGTAAAGTATGGGGGCAAGGATACATTGCTGCACAGCCAAGACCTTCTTATATGATAATATACTTCTATCATTTTAGATTTGAATTTTTTTTCCCTTTCAAAATCAAAGCCACATTCTCAAAATCAGTCAGTCTGTTCTTTGGTCATTTGCACCTTTATGATTATGATCATCCTCCATGTAATGGCATATGTGTACATATGTGTAACAGACCCCTTCACCATTAGCTGCATGTTATTTGTTCATGAAAATGTAATTCATTTTCAACAAAATTACCACTTATATGAGTGGGACGTGTGACAAATACATACCTATTCCAACTAGGGCTGCCACTGCACAATATACCGAAAATGTATCATTATCACGATATCAGCAATACACGTATCGCAAAAGTTGGTTAAATTACGATACCTTCAAAAGAAAGTTTTTAATTTTTAACAGCAGTAAATTTGGTGAAAAGGTTTTAAAAAAATGATTTAAAAGGTTGACATTTTAAGTTGATGCTGTATATTATTCATGTTTTTCCCTAATAAAAAAAATTGTAAATAAAACATTGCCCTCAGTTGTTGTACTTGTATACATGATAAAGTGTAAAATGACAAGTAGAGAGGGAAAAATATATGTATAGATTAGATATCGCAAGTAATATCGATATCGCGGTATACAGTCATGTTATCGAGTATCACATATTTTTCTAATATCATGCAGCCCTAATTCCAACCACACCATACCATTCAGGCCTGAGGTGATCATGAAGGCCGGGGGTTCGAATGTAATCTGCCACCTGAGCAGATGTCAATATTTAATTTAGGTCTTCTGGAATGGAGACAGGCGTCAGCTGGACAGCCATGTCTCTCTCCAGCTGGATCCGTGGAGGAGTGGAGGTCTTCATTAAAGGGGCACGTGTGCAGTACAGTACAGTACGTGCTCCAGGCAAGCGCTACGGTGTCCATGTGTGTGGACTAGGTATGGGTGAACACGTACAACCTGTTTACACACAAATTCACACACACACACACACACACACACACACACACACACACACACACACACACACACACACACACACACACACACACACACACAGAAACACACACACACACACACACACACACACACACACGCTCGCGCACGCGCACACACACACACACACACACACACACACACACACACACACAGTGTGTAAGCGGTGTCCATCCATACAGTACATCCAGTGTGTGTGTGTGTGTGTGTGTGTGTGTGTGCACGCATGCAAAATTGCCTCTGCATGTGTATTTACAGTGTGTGAGAGAAACAGGCATTTAATAACTAGTGAAAAAAGACAGACAAGCTTATGAGACACAGACATAAGAGGACCTATCTCCTTCTTTAATAAGCCTGTCAGTCTTTGCGCTCGTGATTACATGTAATGAGTTTATTGCTTCTGTAATTATCTACTGATTTTCATTAAGCACATCAAGCACGACTCATTTGTAGACCTAATCTCAGACCACTCTCTCACACCTGTCTGAGTGGCTTACCCATCTCTCTTTCTCTCTCTCTTTCTCTCACTCCATTTTCAGACTCATTTTTTCTCCATCCTTTTCTTTTTCACTCTCCCTTTTCTTTTTATATCTTCCATTCCATTTTTCCTTCCCTCTCTCTATCCTTCCTCTCTGTGCCTTTTTTTTGTGTTTTCCTGTTTCTGTCTTCTCTACGCCTTCTCTCTCTCTCTCTCTCTCTCTCAGCTCTCATCCTCTCTCTCTCTCTCTCTCTCTCTCTCTCTCTCTCTCTCTCTCTCTCTCTCTCTCTCTGTCTCCCCCTCTGTTTCTTCCCATACAGGGTCTGTGTGTGTGTGTGCACGCGTGTGTCCCCATAAACAGGTGCTTATTTCCTGACTTCTGCTCATTTGCTCATGGGAGCCGAGGTGAGGTGTGACGGAGGAACAGGTTGTCCTCCCCCTCCTACTGCTGCCGCCACTGCTGCCGCTGCCTCTGGTGCTCCATAATAAACGGAGCTAACAAGGCAGCCACCGCCACCACTATAGCCCGGAGTGGCCTGGGACAAAAAAATGGCCCGGGCTCTTTTAAAGACTTTTTTGTGTCTTTTTCGACTTTATTTGTTAGGACAGTGTGAGAGGTGGACAGGAAGCGAATTGGGAGAGAGACGGGGAAGGGCCAGCAAAGGACCCGGGCTGGGAATCGAACCCGGGTCGGCCGCATAGTAGATGAGTGCCCTACCGTCATGCCACGGTAGGTCCAGGCCCGGGCTTTTTTTGACAAACAGTAGGCCGGCCCCTAACACAGACACAGGCCGCTTTCAAACTGTATCTGAATCCACTGTCTGTATTGAGAGGTGATGGGGCAAATTGTGGGCCAGTCCCCAATACCCTGGCTGGCTGAATCAACTGTCTGTATTGTCAGTGGCCTGGAACAAGAAAATGGCCCGGGCTTTTTTGACAGAGGCCGGCCCCGAACACAGACACAGGCCGCTTTTTTTTGCCTTTTTTATTTTTGACAGGACCGTGGAGGAGAGACAGGAGATGAGTGAGGAGAGAGAGACACGGGGAAGGATCGGCAAATGATCACCAGCCTAGTAACCCAGTTGCCTACCGTTAGGCCACGGCAGGGCCAGACGCAGGCCACTTTCATACTATAGTGTATCTTGACTGGCTGAATCCACTGTCTCTATAGACAGATGATGAGGCAAATTGTGGCTCTGAATTGTGGCCAGCAGTCCCCAATACCCTGGCTGAATCCAGTGTCTGTATTGACAAATTTTGGCTTAAAATTGTGGCTCTAAATTGATCGCCCATCCCCAGGAACACAGTAACCGCAACAACAGCATCAGGCCCTGAGGACTGTCGACCCACCGGGAAAATGCCCTGTATGCCAGATGACCAGTCCACCCCTGACTATACTGATGACAACCACCACTGCCACCAGCCAGCCTGCCAGCCAGCCAGCCAGACGGCACAACTCTGCTTTTGTGAGGGCCAACTCTTAATCAGAGGTGCCCTACTTTACTTTATAGCATGGGCATAGAGAAAGAGAGGGGTGGCAGAGAGAGAGAGAGAGAGAGAGAGAGAGAGAGAGAGAGAGAGAGAGAGAGAGAGAGAGAGAGAGAGAGATGAAAATGGAGAGGGATATGAAAAGGGAGGAGTGAAAGGAGGGAGGCAAGAGAGAGAGAAAGAGAGAGAGAGAGGAGAGAAGGAGACAGACAAGTTGGAAGCAGCAAACCAGAATGAGGAATAAGAGATGAAGGGACTGAAATGGAGAGAAAAAATTGGAATGAGAGAGAAATAGTGGGATGGAGGGTACAAGGGATAAGGCTGAAAATGAGGGAGAGCTAGAATTTCTGTGTGTCTGTGTGTGTGTGTGTGCGTCACGGCGTGTGTGTGTGTCACGGCGTGTGCGTGCATGTGTGTGCGTGCGTGTGCATGCATGCGTGTGTGTGTGTCACAGCGTGTACGTGTATGCGTGTGTGTGTGTGTGTGTGTGTGTGTGTGTGTCACGGCGTGTGCGTGCATGTGTGTGTATATTTCAAGAGTTCCTTGACCAAACCGGCCTCCCCTCAAATAAATAAAAGGCAAACGCAGACAAAGCTGAATTGGTTGTGGCTGCTCCTCCCAGTGTAGGACCTATGCACAGACTATTGCTTCAGGGCTGTAGAGAAAAAAAGAAACATTTCCTAACGGAACGTCCCAAATATGACAACATCAGCAACACTGTATGAGGACCAGAAATATTCACATGAGGAGGTTTTCTTGTACATCAGCATAGAACAAAGGCCTGCCCACTCTTTGTTACACAGAGAGAGAGAGAGAGAGAGGTCTGTGTGTGTTTGTGTGTGTGTGTGTGTGTGTGTGTGTGTGTGTGTGTGTGTGTGTGTGTGTGTGTGTGTGTGTGTGTGTGTGTGTGTGTGTGTGTGTGTGTGTGTGTATGTGTGTGTGTGTGTGTGTGCGCGCGCGCGTGCGTGTGTGCGCGCGTGTGTTGTCTCTGAGAAAATACAGAGAAAGAGAAAAGCTGTTGTAAAGAAGCTGCCTAATTTGCAAAAAAGTCCTGACCTTGTACTGGTGTCACAACTTTGGATAGCTCAGTAAACATCGACTACTGAAATTGGCTTCTTATCATTTGAAAGAAGTTAAAAACCCAATGACTTGGTCAATGTATTCCCAAACTCAGCAAAGATAAAGTGAAGAGTGGTAGCCTGCTTGGCCAGATTGATGAAAAATGCATACTTGGTTTGAATGAGCATTTCCCACACTAAAACTATGGTGAGAATATCTGCTGCTAATGCTGGCTCAGCAGCATATGAGTTCAACGAAGTGTCCAAGGTAGCTTCTCCATCCTCTAATTTCTAACATCTTTTCCTATTTGGATGATATAGGTTAAATGACAATACCTCTCCATATGTATGAAGGACCCGGTTACCAAATTCAGCATCACGAAAAAGAATGACATTAAAAGTAAATATTCAATATACTGTTCAACCTCATTTCAAATGAAACGTAGGAATGGTTTATGAAATAATGAGGCAAAGGTAAAATGTATGTTTCCTGAATTTGCAAACAAGTCCTCAATTAGTAACCTAGTCTTCTCAGAAGTTGTATTAGCTCAGCAATTGTTGAGTTCTTAAATTGGTTTCTGACAGCTGACAGCTCATGGACAACATGTAGGTCGTTGCCACCCTTATTCATAGGTGAAATATCTGTACGAAACGGAAATTCGATATGGCACATATTATAAAAGTGGCCTATTTGTAATTTTCTTCATACGCAAGTAAGGCACGCATACACATATCATGCACATATAAACATTGCTTATTTTCTTAGGGTGCACATACAAAATTGGTCCATCTCTTCTTTCCTCATATTTTTAGCGCCATGTAAGTTGTTAATATCTTTTTCCTATGGCTTGCAGAAGACAGATTTCTTTTTTTTTTACATGTATTTTTATTATTTCAAAAGGTAAACATAACATAATACAGTATTGCATTTTAACGTTCCACTACAATGATATAACAATGTTATATAGTAATATAATACTATAAGTTATAATACAGTATTACACATTCTCAAAGTCCTTATAACCCATATCCCACCCAGAACATTCCTGCCGGGGAAAAAAATAAAAATAGAGCAAAATAAAATAAAAAGGAAAATAAATCAAAGAAAACACACACACACACAGAACACACACACACACACACACGCACACACACAAAGAGTCACAAGTGGGGGGACGGGGTGGGTGGGGGGCGGGGGCTCTATCCATTACAATTTTAAGTTTATAATATCCATAATATCCACTTCACTACTGTGTCAATCTATGAAGAGGGCAATGTGGTGAGTTCGTCAAAGTATGACAATAAGGGGTCCCAAGTTTTGAAGAACTTCTTTGTGGACCCTCTGAGAGTGAACTTGATCTTTTCAATTTTCAGAAACATCATCATGTCAGAGAGCCATGTTGAGGCTTTTGGTGGAGTTGTGGATTTCCATTCCATCAGCAGACGTCTCTTTGCAATTAAAGTGGCAAAAGCAACAATTTCTTCTTTGCGATTAGGCATTCAATAATCTCCACTCCCTGTGACCCCAAATATGGCTGTTATGAAAGTAGGTTGCAAATCTAAACCAAAGGCTTCATTTAAAATATCAAATACTGATGTCCAGAAGCTCTGCAGTCTTGGACACGACCAAAACATATGAGAGAGATCTGCTCGGCCTTGATTACAACGGTCACATACATCAGTTGTATTGGGATATGTTTTTGCAATTTTAGCTTTACTATAGTGCAAGCGGTGTAGGACCTTGAACTGGATTATATTTAACCTTGCACAAGAGGTCGTCCCATTCACCCAACACGAAGCTCTGTCCCATGCTGCATCTGGAATTTTGGTATCTAGTTCTTCTTCCCATTTTGTCTTAATACCATCCATAGAAACCTTGTTAACTGCCATAATCAAATTATAAATCTTTGAAATTTGACCGCCAAAAATTAAAGGAATTAACAATATATCCTCTACATGTGAGGGTGTTGGCAGTTGAGGAAATGATGGGGAGTGGGACTGAAATGACGTACCTGAAGATATCTGAAAAAAATAGTCCTTGGAATTTGAAGTTTGCTCATCAGCTCAGTGAAGCTTAGGAAAACCCCATTTATGAAGAAATCTTTGCAAGTTTTAAGGCCTAACCCTTCCCACTGTTTGAAAGTGGCATCCAGTTTGGAAGCTGGGAAAAGAGGGTTATCACAAATGGGACTGAATTGCATCCAAATTCTTAATGTTGAAGTCACCACTGGGCTAGAACAGAAGCGCGATGGGGAAAATGGGAGTCTTGATGTAAGTAATGCAGAGAGAGATGATTTTTTACAGAATTGAGCCTCAGCACGACACCAGTCTATATTAGGGGATTGAAACCAATATAGTATTTTTTGCAGATTTGCTGCCCAGTAATAAAACATAAAATTTGGAAGAGCCAGTCCTCCATCTTGCTTAGGTCTTTCTAAAAATATTTTACGAATCCTTGATATTTTACCTCCCCATACAAAACTTAAAATTAACCCATCTAGTGAGCGAAAGAAAGATTTTGGGAGAAAAATTGGAATACTTTGAAATAAGTATAAAAACCTTGGCAACACATTCATCTTGATACAGTTAATTTTCCCAGCTAATGAAAGATAAATAGTACTCCAACGTTGGAGATCAGATTTTAATTTTCCAAGTAAGGGAGTGAAGTTGCCCTCGTACAGGCCAGAAAATGTAGGGGTTATGTTAATTCCCAAGTATTTAAACCCAGATTCGGAAACTGAAATGGGTAAATCCGCCTCTCTAATTGTATGATGTTTATCATTAATGGGGAAACACACACTTTTTGAATAGTTTATTTTGTATCCTGAAAATTTACTGAAATCTCCCAATGTATTCAAGATCGCTGGTGTACACACTGAGGGGTCTGTTAAGTAAAAGAGAAGGTCATCTGCATATAAGGATATTTTAATCTGCATCCATTCTTCTTATACCCTGTATAGACGGCAAACTTCTGAGTTTTATCGATAAGGGTTCTATTGCCAAAACAAACAGCAATGGGCTGAGGGGACAGCCTAGCCGCGTTCCTCTGGATAAAGGAAAGTATTGGGAGCAAACTTTATTAGTGACTACTGCAGCCTTTGGAGATGAATATAACAGCCTCACCCAGGACACAAACTTGGGTCCAAACCCAAATTTAGTAAGTACATAGAAGAGATAGCTGAATTCTTATCTATCAAAGGCCTTCTCCGCGTCTAGGGATACAACCGCCTCAGGTGCGCCCCCAGACGACGGAGAGTGCACTACATTCAAAAGCCTATGAATGTTAATAAATGAATGGCGGCCCTTAACAAAACCTGTTTGATCTGTTAAAACAATGTCTGTTATAACTGTATTTATTCTGGCAGCTAAAACCTTGGAGAGTATCTTCACATCTACATTTAACAGTGATATGGGTCTATAAGAGCCACAGTCTGTTGGTTCCTTGCCAGGTTTCAGCAGGACTGTGATAAGCGCTTCTGTTAGAGTCTGTGGAAGGGCAGACTTCTCAAATGAGTGGTTGAACAGGTTGAGTAGCAAGGGTGTAAGCTGTTTGGAAAATTTCTTATAAAATTCAACGGGAAAACCGTCTAGTCCAGGCGTTTTACCGCTCTGCATTGCTCTGATTGAGTCTTCTATTTCTTTCTTTTCAAGAGGTTCCTCTAAATCTTCGCACTGGTCCTGTGAAATTGTTGGGATATTCAAATTTTCTAGAAATTCTTCCATGAACATAGTGTCAGGGGGAGATTCTGATGTGTACAATGTTGAGTAAAATTCTTTAAAAGTGCTGTTAATTTCCAGGGGATGTACGGTCAATTCTTGGTTGCTTTTTCTAATAGTGGGTATAAGGCGAGATGCTGACCTTGACTTCAACTGGTGGGCAAGAAGGCGACCTGCCTTTTCCCCATGTTCATAGAAAAATGTACGGGATCGTAGTAGGTTGTATTCTGTTTTCTCTGTGGATAATAACTCATATTGAGTTTTAAGATTTAATTTCTCTTTATATAATTCTGGCGTTGGGGATTTAGAGTATTGCTTGTCAGTTTTTAAAATTGAATCGATTAGCCTTTCCTGTGTTTGTCTTTTTTCTTTATTGCGTGAGGCTGAAAATGATATAATTTGTCCCCTCAGAACAGCTTTTAATGTTTCCAATAGTAATGATGGTGATACAGAGTCAGTCTGATTTGTTAACAAAAAAAACTTCTATTGCGTTAGAGATGAATTTACAAAAGTTTTCGTCTGACAATAAAGCTGTGTTCAGCCTCCAGGCTGGTCGTGAGGAATAATTAAGTGTTATGTTAATGTCTAGAATTACGGGTGCATGGTCAGATTCCACTATTGCTGAATACTGTACTGATTTAATAGAATGTAAAAGACACTTGTCTATGAAAAAATAATCTATTCTTGAATATGACTGATGTACATGGGAGAAGCAAGAAAATTCTTTTTTGTTTGGGTTTAAAAATCTCCACGGATCCACACAACCTATATGTGTCATGAGGCTAGAGAGGGCCTGAGCGATCTTTGATATGGGTATGGGCCTGGGATTTGAGCGGTCCAGAGAAGTCTGCATGACACAATTCATGTCCCCACCAAAAATTAGACGTTGACTGTTCAAATCTGGTAATAAGGACATAATTTTCTTGAAAAACTCAGCATCATCCCAATTCGGGGCATAAATGCAAACGAGCACCACAGGGCTGTGGAAAAGCCTACCCGACACTATGATAAAACGTCCTTGGGGATCTGAAATTATATCTGAAGCTGTGAAAAGTATTTTTTTATGAATTAATATTGCTGTTCCTCTAGCCCTACTACTGAATGAAGAGTGAAAGACTTGTCCAACCCAGTTTTTCCTGAGTAAAATTTGGTCTTGGGTGCGCAGATGTGTTTCCTGTAAGAATGCTATTTCGGTGCCTAGTCTTTTCAGATGTGAAAATATACGGGCCCTTTTTACTGGACCATTAAGGCCTCTGACATTCCAACTGATGAATCTGACTGGTGACTCACCAACTATACCATTACTGCCTATGATCAACTTTTAGATATAATAGCAAAGTGACATTATAGATAACATGTATATTGCAGAGCCTTAACCAAAGGGGAGGAGAAAACAAACCAAAATCCCTGAAGAAGAAAACCCGGCCAACCCATACCCTGAACATAGAAGAAAATACTAGGTTCATCCTTCGAACGATGATGAACCGCAGCCCTATTGAGGTTTAACTTCCAATTGTCCATGAAGCCCTAAGCTCACTAACATCCACTAGGCTGCTCCCATTTGTATCACTTTGATTAATAAATGCACATATCAAGCATTATTCACTCAAAAAACAACATTAAAATATAAAATATTTAAAATAAAATAAAATAATAATATGAGAGGAAACAAGTAAATTGCTTGCAGTCCAACATAAATTAGGCATAACTATAGCTGTAGTGGCCGTTTGTCAAACAAAATAAAATTAAACTTAAATCAAACAGAACACTTCAGGCACCATGGGCAGGTAATGTACGCAGGCAAGACAAAGTCCAATTTCCAGGCAAAGTTCTTGAGTTGATGGTGGTTTATTTTATTCCAGTTGAGCAAACACATGGCATCTCTCGCTCTGGTAAAAAACCATATGCCCATCACCCAGGTGCCTACACAGATCACCACCTACTTCCTACCTATATACAGGTGTACCTGTGCCCACTATCGCCCCCAAGTGTTCAAATAATATATCTGCAAATAAATCAAAGAAAATTACTAAAGCAAAGCAACTAACTAAACAAGTAACAAGAATTATCTTTTATTATTAAATTTACGACAATACTAAAATACTAATAATTAATCTAGCAAAATAATAATTAAGAACAATAAACCAATTAACCATTAACTTCAGCATTACTCAAAAGAAAAGATTATAGCTCCAACACTCCGGCCCCTAATTGTGAATCATCACAATTACTGAACTATGAAGAGGAGCTATACACTAAGCACTAACTAACTACTCAAACACAAGTGTCTTCTTGCTGCACCTACAAAAAAAATGGATGTTAGAGAGAGAGAGAGAGAGAGAGAGAGAGAGAGAGAGAGAGAGAGAGACCACTCCAGCCTCCAGCAGCAGGCACAGCTTCGTCACAGGCCTCTCCAGGACACTGGTCTTCATTTTAATGCGCACGGAGCGCGCATGGCCCATCACATCTGCTCTCACTTCCAGGACTCTCCCCCTCATCCAGCCTCCTCTCAATGCTGTAGCATGTGCCACAAGAACAATGTCTCCAGGTACAAGATTTCTTCTTTCTGTCCACTTCTGCCTCTGAGCGAATGGAGCTTCATCTGGCAACACCCTCTCAGCAGGCGAGTCTAGGAGTAAGGCAAGTCTTGTTCTAGTAGCTTTCCTCTGTTGAGTCTGATCTCTCTTGATCTCCGGGTCAGCGGCAGGAATCAACTGAGGGTCGTCATCCAAGACATGCCACTTGTCCTGATCGACATCAGTTGGCTCTCTGACGACTGCAATTGTTTCCAATTTGGATTGTAGCTCATTTTGCTGCTTGAGGTCTACTCCTGACATTTCAATCTGATCCTCTGATTCTCTTTCTTTGAAGTCATGGTGATACTGTTTTACAGGCATTTCTTGCAGGTGTTCAACAGAGATGTAATTGGCTGCAACAGAAGAAGAGCCACTTTTGCTCCTGCAGCTGCCACCATGATGGACTAACCAACCAACCCGTGTTCGAGTGGCGTACGGACCGTCATTCTGGCTGTTTATCATCTGCCAAGGCTCCAAGACTTTAGATGCATCAGTTCCAATCAATAGTTCAACATCTGCATAATTGTCATGAAGTTTTACATCTTTAAGATAAGACCATGGTGCAATGTCAGCTTGTCTGGGAATGTTAAGTGTAGACACAGGCATACTCTTTTGAGTTAAAACATCAGGAAGCTCTACAAAATCTTCAGCATCCATGCCAGACACTTCAAGCCCTGACAGTATGTGAGCATTTACAACCTTTTGTTGGCCCATTGTTCTTAAAAGAATGTTTGCCTTCTTACCTCGCAGTTTCAGCCTTTTTGCCATGTTTTCTGTGCAGAATGTGCCAGAACTGCCAGGATCGAGGAATGCGTATGTCTCTGTGGCCTTGTTAGTCAGTTTGCTTCTGACCTTGACAGCAACAATAGAAAAGGTGGAGTGTTCTACTCCGGCCCCGATATGGCTGCATATCTGAGAGGACACAGTTGAATCAGTTGAAGGATTGGCAGATGTACCTACATCCTGGCCTACTATGTGAAGGACCCCGGGGTGTTTCTTGTGACATACATTGCAATGCAGACGACTCCTACAGTCTTTGCTCATATGGCCTACTCTGAGGCAACCGAAGCAAATGCCCTTGTCCTTGATGAACTTTATTTTGTCACTGTGCGTTTAGGCTTTAAACTGTGAGCACTGATTCAAGGTGTGGTTGTGCTGCAGGCAAAAGAGACAGCTACGAGAGAAGTTGGTGTTATGTCCTGAGGGCCGCGCCATAGAGTCTTGGCTGACAGGAGTTACATTTGTGGCAAAACTGCTTTCCTTTCTCTCACTAAGCTGACTGTGGCTGGATGCTTTGGTGTGAGAAGAGGGGTAAGGATCTTGAATATTTCCAAAAGCTGGATCTAATGCTATTTTGACTTGCTTCTCAATAAAATTCACAAGATCATTAAACATGGCTCTATATCCTCTTTTTTCCAACAGATCACATGCAACATTCCTCCATTTCTCTCTTAAATTGTAAGGAAGTTTCAGGATAATGCTCCGCATGTTAGACGGTATGTCCAATTCACTCAAGTACATCACTTGTTCCATCATGTTCGAACATCCTCTGAGAAATAAAGACAGTGCTTGCAATCCTTTCACATCCTCACGTTTTACTGGAGTCCAGTTCATTATTTTCTCCATGTAAGCAGATGCAATTTTGTGTTCATCTCCAAAGTGCTGTGCAAGAAGACTTTTGGCTCTTTGATAGCCTTGATCTGGGGGAAGATGTTGGCAACTCTGCACAAGGTCCCTTGGATGCCCCCTGGTGTACTGTTCAAGGAAGTGCAAACAGTCAATCGCATTGTTCGTCTTCATTTCCACTCCATTTTCAAAGGCCCGAATAAATGACTGATATTGGAGAGGATCTCCGTCAAAGACAGGGAGATTTCGTGCAGGCAGAGTTGATGATACATTCTGCTGAACTAACAATGCAGTGATTTCATTTTGTTTTTGCATAATGTTCACCATATCAATTGTTGTGTTGTTTCCAGTTTGAGTTTGTGAATTTAAATTGTTTCCTGTTTGATGTCCGAGGAGAGCAGTAGATCTTACTTTAAGCGGCATTGCATTCATTTGCGCAGCAGGTCTTTGCTTTGGTCTGACAACTGGTGCAGGAGCAGGGAAGGCAATCATATTTGCACGAGGAACACAGTCGCTGGCTTGGGGCTTTAGTCCGGTGGAGTTTTGGGCTTTACTCTTTTTCAAATAAGAGTTCATTCCATCTGATCGTTTTGAACCACACTGCGATGTTTTACTTTCTAAGACCTCAAGCTTTGCTGTATTTGCTGCCAAGTCTGTTTCCAGCTCCAATTGTTCCTTTTCCCTGCGTAATTGTTCTGTTTCTCGTCGTAACCTTTCCTCTTGCACTTCAATTTCATGTTTCTTTTTCAGCAGCTCAGAGCGTTTCACAAGAGCCATTCTCTCGGATTCCGCATTTGCGCGCGCCTTGGATGAAGAAGTTGATGCGCCTGTTGCGCGTGATTTTGCAGTACTAGATTTTACACTCAACACATTTGAAATGCTGTCTTCGGGATTTATCCCATCATCAAGACAGTCTGTGTCATGAGGCTCTTTTGGCTGCGAGTATGGTTTGCCACTTTTAGACAGCCACTCCTTTATCTCCTCAGTAAATGCTCGACATGATGTGATTTTATCCTCAAAGTTTTTGATGTTGCTGTTAAGCGTTTGGTCATTCTCTGGTAGAGGCAATTCCATGAATGCCTCGTGTACTGTAGCCCCTTAATGCGCGCCGTACCTCCAGTGGCACGCTGCAATAGCCATTCAAATGTAGCTACCATAGCACTACAATACTATGACACAACACAGGCCCTTTAGCAATGCACCACGACTTGGTCATTACCATACTGGTAACAACAAATTTATAAAGCCGCGTCTTAAGGGGTTAAACGCCTCCTCGTAGCACTGAATGAACAAGGCAAGCTGCACGTTCACAGCATCTGATTTTCCACCTGACTCAATTAGGCCGCGGATTTTATCCATAAACCTTTTAGATTGCTTAATTTTTGCTGATCGATTTTCTTGACAAGTCTGTATGTAAAAGCCTATTCCTTTAGGTGTTAATTTAATCAACCGTTTTGATTCAGGCCTTTCCAATCCGGATTTCGCTTCTGCGTCGGACATTTTGCTACAAACTTATAATTTTGAATAAAGTTCTGAATCTGAATGCGGCAATGGTGACGAGCAGAAAGTGCCGAATTTTATCGTAAGCAATGTTCTTATAAAACAAGCAAGTCCTCTTCACCGACACAGGTTGTGAATGCACAGGCTTCTTATCATGCCTTTTTATGAATGAAGGTGGCCGGGCGCGTAAATACAAAGCGCGCAGCAGTCAAGGCAGCCAGTTTTAACTTTTTAAAAGTCCAAACAACTTTTCAATGAAATCATCTTCACCGTTTTCCTATACGGCTTTTAACTCTTCAGCAGTGCACATACCACGAGTTCTTTGTTCTGGGCAAGGCCTTCCTCCCTCACGCCAACAAACAATCCATGAAAGATGAACTCACAAATATTCCAATAATGTCCGAGATCCAGATCCAAGAAAAGTTTTCATTAATCCATAGGCGCAGACTTTTCCTTGAGCCAGTTCTTAGTTGGGTAGGTTTTTTACTTGTTGTAGTGGCCGTTTGTCAAACAAAATAAAATTAAACTTAAATCAAACGGAACACTTCAGGCACCATGGGCAGGTAATGTACGCAGGCAAGACAAAGTCCAATTTCCAGGCAAAGTTCTTGAGTTGATGGTGGTTTATTTTATTCCAGTTGAGCAAACACATGGCATCTCTCGCTCTGGTAAAAAACCATATGCCCATCACCCAGGTGCCTACACAGATCACCACCTACTTCCTACCTATATACAGGTGTACCTGTGCCCACTATCGCCCCCAAGTGTTCAAATAATATATCTGCAAATAAATCAAAGAAAATGACTAAAGCAAAGCAACTAACTAAACAAGTAACAAGAATTATCTTTTATTATTAAATTTACGACAATACTAAAATACTAATAATTAATCTAGCAAAATAATAATTAAAAACAATAAACCAATTAACCATTAACTTCAGCATTACTCAAAAGAAAAGATTATAGCTCCAACAATAGCTATATAATGGTTAAGAATAGGCCCAGTAAATGTAGGCAAAGATATAGCTTAATTTAAATCAAAATTATCATGTTCCATGAATGTATAAACAATAATTAAAAACGAAACAAAAAATGAAGAGGGCAATATGTCACAACCACATAATGTGAGATAAGTAATGTCCAAAATAAACCAGGTCAGGCCCTCTGATATATTCAGTCTGCCGCTAACTTAACTGTTCTAGAAAACTCAGATCCACATGACAATCTAGAGCAGAAATAACCTGTTAAGTTCGTCAGTAATTCTTACTGAAACATTTCACATTTACTACATTTAGCAAACTCAAACTCTGTTTGCCCCAGAAGAAAAAGGGGATTATTCACCTGCACCTATGTCGGCGAATCAGACGGCTCAGTCCAATCCTGCGTGGCAATTTGAGTGTCATAGAAATCCTGGGCTTCCTTGGGTGTAGCGAAGTCAAGTGTCTCATCGTTGAGATGAACTCGAAGCAGTGCAGGGTAACGGAGGTGGAATCGAATTTTCTTCTCCCACAGAAGTTGCTTGACACCCTTGAAAGCTGCGCGCTTCTTGGCCACATTAGCCGACATGTCGGGGAAGAACCTCAGCTCGGGGTTGAATTCGGGCTTGTGCGCTCGCGCCCAGCGCAGTATTGTTTCCTTCTCCTGAAACCGGTTGAAGCAGACCACGAAAGGACGCGGCGGCTGTCCAGCTGGGGGTTTTTCGCCGAGAGAGCGGTGTGCCCTCTCCAGTTCTGGTGGCTTGTCAAGCGTGCCTTCACCAATCACTTCCATGAGCATTTGAGACACAAACTGAATAGTAGACTGACCTTTTTCGCTACCCTCTGGGACGTTCAGAATTCTAAGATTATTCCTTCGGGAGCGATTCTCCAGGTCATCCACTCGGTCAAGCAGGAGCTTATTTTGCTTTTCCAATGCCTGGATCCTTTTTTCGAGTGTGTTTAACGCGGCAAAATTGTCCCCAGCTAGACTTTCGGTTGCTTCTAGTCGATCTTGAACACCATTCACAGTCTCTGTAAGCTCTTTCACAGAAGAATGCAGAGTAGCCACAGATTCCTGGATCAAAGTAGAAAGGTCCCCCTTCCGTGATGCTCGTTGCTCATCAAGCTCGGCCACAAGTTGGTTCATGGTAATCGCGTCCGAAGTTGAAGTCATTTCAGCCGCATTCGCCATTGTAGCCAGCCTGTTAGCAATGCTCGTTCGGTTTGCTGTTTGTGAAGATGGCTTCGTCTTGGATTGCTTGCATACTAAATTTCCGTTTTTGCTCTCAATATAGAAGCAGTAACACGAGTCCTTTGTTTTTATAAATTATAATGCCTGGTATGGCGTTTTAAAAGTTTACTTGAAAAGTTCAGTCGGGAGCTCCCCCTGCTTGCTGCCTATCTCCACATGGCCAAACCGGAAATCACCAGAAGACAGATTTTTAATCATCTCATGACACATGGGCTACTTTGACAGCTGCCCCCCTCCCCCCAATAAAAGTCAATGGGATTTTCACTGGATCTTGGTTAAAGTTTTTGTAAGAGTTTTTTTTAAAGACTCGTGGATATATCATAAGCCTCTGAGTACTGAGTGTGTGTGAGAGAGTGTGTCAGGACTGCCTCCTGACTCATTGTTGACATTACCACTCCCGCCTCCCCTGCTGGCCCGTTTTTACTTTGCTTTGAAGTTTTTGTTTGTTTTGGATGTGCCATGTGCTTTCGCTTTGAGAGCTCTCCCCGCCCCTTTCTTGCCACCTGTTCTGTTTGATTCAATTATTGTTTACCCTTCTGTTCATTGTGTCCCTCTGACTACATTCCCTACTTATACCCTGCCCATTTCGTGTTTCTTCATCTTGTTGTCCTGGGCCTGCACTCTGACTCTGTATGTTTGATTCTGAAACTCTTGATGCAGTGGTGGATCCAGACTTGATGATTGGATTTTGTTTTTGTTTTTGAACATTTAACCGAACTCTGACTTTGGAACTCCTGATGTTGGATTTTTGCTTTTGGGAACTTTATCGGAACTCTGCGACTGGAAACCTTTGAGGTTGGATTTTTGTTCTGCTTATGGACATTCTACTGAGGCCTCCTTTTGAAAGTTGATGTTTTTTTTTTTTCTCCAGTTGTTGAACAGTCTACTTGACTCTAAGTTTTGATGTGTACTTTTATTTTTTGATTACTCAACTGGACAGAACTCTGAGTTTTGAAACTCTCATTTTCTAAATACTGCCTAATTTCAAGATTTATTTGAGCTTGTGTGCCTGTGCTGTAGTACATCTCTGGAAACTTCAGTTTTCTGCATTTGGGTCCTCCTTATCCAGAAACTGACAGTACAACCTATGGAGGTAGTATAAGAACTGGACAGAGTGAATAAGTCCTGCCTCCAGTCATTTCAATGGGAAATGCTAGGCTAGTAAATTCAGCTTCCAAAATGGAGTTATTTCCGCCGACAGTTTACTCAGCCAATTACGTGCCACGTTAATGACTGACCAGAAAGCTATATGGAAGATGGGCATTGGATGCATGGAGGTGCCCAACCACATACCTGTAAAGGTCTGTGCGCCCAACACTAAACTCGCGTACCCACCAATCATCATGAGCGAAGTGAATGTCGGAAGTCCGAAAATGGCGATTTGCTAATCGGCGAAGCTAACCAGCCAAATCCTGGCCCCCTGGTACAACCAGATGAAAAATGGACCCAGCAGGTGCTAATCAAGTGAATAACATCCTGGATCTACAAGATACCATGCTGGGAACCCATCAGACCATGCTCGACACCATCTCCAAGCAAGTGGATTTAGTGGCTGCATCGCTAACTGGATTAGCAGCCCATAATCAGTAGATCCAACTGTCCATGTCTCCCCAGGGAGGAACTGCTGCTGCTCATTAGGGCGACTTCCACCAGTTCAACATCTAACCCACCGGCCAGAGAACCTCACCTGCCACCTCCGGAGACTTACGCTTGAGACTGTGGGTCTTGTGAGGTTTCCTGGTCCAATGTGGCCTTGTCTTCTCTCTCCCACCCTCCACCTTCAGATGAATCAAAAGTAACCTACGCCATCACCCTGCTGTCTGAAAAGGCTCATGACTGGGGCACCACCATTTGGACTAACAAACCACCAGCCCTTCGAACAGATTTCACGTTCTCGAAAGAGATGAAGAAGGTGTTTGACCGATCCAAGCAAGGCCAAGAGGCCTCCAGAGAGGTCCTACAGCTTCTGTATCTGTATGTGACTGTGCCATTCGGTTTCAAACGGTTTCTGTTTCTTCATCTGGTTGTCCTGGGCCTGCACTCTAACTCTGTAAGTTTGATTCTGAAACTGTTGATTGTGTTTCTTTGACATTTAACCAAACTCTGACTTTGGAACTCTTGATGTTGGATTTTTGTTTCTTGGACCTTTATCTGTATTTTGAAAGCGCTTGATGTTTTTTTTTCAGTTGTTGAACATTCTATACTTCACTCTTTTTGATGTGTACTTTTATTTTTTGATTACTCAACTGGACTGAACTCTGAGTTTTGAAACTCTCATTTGGATTTTCTCAGAAATGCCTAATTTTTATTTAACTAATGTTTATTTGAACTCGTGTGCTTGTGTTGGTCAGCCTCTCTAATACATATCTGAAACCTTTCTGCATTTGGGTTCTCCTTCTCCTGAACCAGACAGAGTGTGTGGCTGAGAGAAAGACATAGGCTATTCTAAACAAAAGGCCACACAAACTAATAAGAAATAATAGAGCAATCAACAGATTAAGTGGTTAGGACGGTATCCAACATTTTGTCTAGGTCAAAGCCCAAAGTAAAACAGAAGACAGACATATTACCATTTTGGTCTTTTAAAACTACAGTATTTGCCAGTAGGCCTATGCTGTGCAGTATGTATGGTGTATTCCATATGGATTATCGATCATTTCCCAAGCATAAGGGCCCATATCACTCCATATTTCACTCAGGACAGATATACATGCTGAACACAAATCAGCATACGATTTAATTTGCGGTGGCATTATTGAGGGAGCACATCCAAGATGTCACTGACACTTTAAGAGAGGGAAGAGTGAATAGTGGGCCAATTTTTTTTTTTTTTGGGGGGGGGGGCTCTCAGACGTCAGGTGGTACAACCACAGTCAATGCCCATAAATTAATTAGCAATTGTTAATTAATGCTCTGAATGACAAATAATCCACTATAACAAACAAACAAAAAACTTTCAATCCATCCAATAGTGGTATTAACTGTAGTTGCACCACCCTGACATGTGCTACTACCGAAACACCATTGACCAATATTTAGATTATTCACTTGATTGACATGGAAAGTGAATAGTTCAGTTCAGTTCCTGTTCTACAGTCATTGAGAGGGTCCTAAGCAAGCATCATGCCACATTTTGCTCTTTTGTCAGCTCCGTAACGATAATGCCAAAATCTGCCGCTAAGCAACTCCTCTAAATCTGCCACTCCTGCTGCTGCTTAACATTCTTAACTTACCATCAAAGACAGACAGGTCACCGGTAAACTGTGTGTGTGTGCGTGTGTGTGTGTGTGTGTGTGTGTGTGTGTGTGTGTGTGTGTGTGTGTGTGTGTGTGTGTGTGTGTGTGTGTGAGAATAACACCCATTATTATATGGTTGTGACGTCATCTGTCGAATGCTCCATTCATTTCAACGGGGCTCCCCAACGTTCGGACGTCTGTTATTTTTCGATAACGGACGGGTTGGTCTATAACAGACCGCTGTCAATGGCAACAAGACTTTTCACTGCTAAAGCGACTTTTCAACAAGACTCTAATCAGCTGCTGTGATAGACAGCACCCGTTGTCCTGGCTACCGCTGTCAATGGCAACAAGACGTTCACTGCTAAAGCCACTGGCTTGTATACAAGTCAGTGGCTAAAGCGAATGTTTCATATCACTCCGCAGGGGGTCGGTCTTTTGTCACTCTAATCAGCTGCTGTGATAGACAACACCTGTTGTCCTGGCTAGCCTACCTAGCTGTTGCCTAGCGGTGTTCCACAACGGCACTGTTTTGTTTTGCGCAGCAACAATCTTAACATTAAATAGGTCTAAAGCAATGTCCCCGCATGTGTGAATCATTTAAGTATATCCATATAATAAGCGGGTTAACTTTCGGCGAGTCGGTCGCTTTGTGGAATAGCAGCACTTCAGAGAGAACAAGACCCCTCCGCTCCGCGTCGGGGTCTAAAGATTCTCTCTGTCGTGCTGCTATTCCACGGTAGCGACCTTCTCGCCGAACGTTAACCCTTACTTAACAGCAGTCTCCCCAGTTCGTAGAGGTGTGTGCGTGCGTGCGTGCGTGTGTGTGCACAGGTTGATGTCTGCCACCAGATTTCATTTTGTGACTTTGGCATTGGACTTCGTAAAGGTTAAGGTAAGGTGGCCGTCATTGCTAGATTAAACATCAATTAGCACATTCCACTTAGAGGCTGGGCTGTCTGAAATTAGCCCAGGCTGGACTGGACGATAATGAGATGACTGGACAGGCTGTGGGGGGAATGGCACTCTTAATTAAACACACACATGCACACATTGTGTGCACGCACGCACGCACACACACACACACACACACACACACACACGCGCGCGCGTGCGCGCACGCACACGCACACACATAAACACCTACACACACAATGTAAGAGGTGCCAAGACTGCATGAGGAAGGGTGGAAATAGACTCGATAAATGAAAGCCTGTGTGCTCTGTGATCCCACCCATTCCCACACATGAACGCATGCACGCACATGCCATGTGCCATGGTGTGAATTTTGGCCCATTTTTCATGTGTGTGATTTTTATATTAATCCGCTCACACCTTATCTTGTCCATACTACTATTCATGGATTAAAAGATCATGGCCTGGGCCCTGCCGTGGCCAAACGGTAGGGCACTGGTCTACCATGCGGCTGACCCGGGCAGAGAATCGAACCTTTGCCGGCCCTTCCCCGTCTCTCTCTCTCTCTCTCCCCCACTTGCTTCCTGTCACTACCGTCACTGTCCTATCATAAATCAAGTCAAAAAGACCACACAAAAAAAGATCATGGCCTAGTCTTGATCCACAACTTGCAGGACAAGTTTGTGGACAAGCCGTCTAACAATTAGCATGTGTTACAGTGAAAACACTGGACCTTTTGAAAAGAACTGCATGCCCAACTAAAAAGAGAAAAGAACGTGTCCAAACCAACAGAAATCAGCATGTGGGTGTTTCATGACATCATCCTATTCCCTCCTTCAGGGATGGATCTAGCCACTTTGGGACCCTGGGCAAAATATAAACATGGGGCCCTCCAAAGACATTCTTTAAACAAGTCACCAGTTGCCATGGAAGGAGTGAGGGTGCTATTTTAGTGTTGTGTCTCGTATATATCTTTGATTACTTTACATACGTGATGAATTAAGATCAGGCCTACTTTTTTATGTGCTTATCGTGACTGATGTGACAGTTGGGGCGCCCTATGGTAGGCAGATTTGGTTGGGGCTCTAGGCAATTGCCTAGGTTTGCCTAATAGTAAGTGCACCTCTGCCCTCCTTTTCTCTGGTTCTCTTCCTCCATCCGTTCTGTTCTCCCCCGTGTGTACTGCCCTTGTCGCTACATGAATATCCCTCATCTCTGCGTGTCCGGTGGGGAGGAGTAATTCTCTTCCTGCTGCTTTGTATTGGAAAGGTTAAGTGCAGCAGGGCCACTATCAACAGCCTTGACCAGGTCCGGGACAAAATCATCTGACAGCCCCCCCACCCAATACGTAGAAGTAATGGAGTCCCAATTCTGGAACCCCCTTTTCCCTGGGCCCAAGACAACAGACCCGTTTGTCCTCCCTGTTAGTGCCAGCTGCACACGGATACTGTAATGTAATGTATACTCCCCTCATCAACATATCCCTCCATTATTACATGTCTTTTTCCTCCTCCTCCTCCTCCTTCTCCCTCCCTTCATCCCTCTCTCCCTCCTTCTTTCCCTCCTCTCTCTATATGACTACACCCCGTTGCATTCATGCATGTCTCTCTCTGTCCTCCTCCTCTCTCAGTTCAGCTCAATAATGAACCAGCAATACTGAAAACAGTCAAGTAATGATACCCATAGAAACACAACGCAGAATAGGAAAGCTTTAATCTCTCTCTCTCTCTCTCTCTCTCTCTCTCTCTCTCTCTCTCTCTCTCTCTCTCTCTCTCTCTCTCTCTCTCTCTCTCTCTCTCTCTCTCTCTCTGGGTCTCCTGTCAGCTACTGGGCATCTCTCGCTCTCCAGTCACATCTCTCTGTGTCTCCATGTCCCTCTGCTTCTCCGGTTGCCCCCATATCTCTCACTGTTCCTCTGTCCCTCTCCGGCTGCACCTGTGTCCCACTGTGCTCCCTCATGCCCCCTGCACTGTATAGCGGAGATAAGAGAGGCATACTATAACCTGATTTTCTATGAAATCAAGAGAAAATTCCTTAAGTAAGTACTGAGCAACACTCACTCAATCTCTCTCCCATGATCGCACACATTCTCCATTGGACACACAGGAGATGATGGACTTAAAGATATGACATGGAGGACAGGCACAAAAACAACCTACTGTAGACTGTGAATATGACAAGCTGATGGATTTTCCCACTTTCAACAGAGGTGGGGAACGGTTTTCATTTGAGGGCCACTTCAGAAGTTATAAAGCCCTCCAAGGGCCATACAATGAACACAAACCTGGATTTTCTCCTGCACTTTAGGCCTATATTGAAGGTGGCCACTTTTACAACAGACCCCACCTTCACTAGGTCCCCTGCAAATAAAACTTAAATCAAATGTAACTTCCAAGATTTCTTCATGTCTTCATGTCATATTTCATGTGAAACTGCATTACATTGAAATTATATCAGGGGCCGGATAAGATGGCCTCAAGGGCTGTGAACGGTGTGAACGCTGTTTTCCACCCCTGTTTTACATGATTGAATTGCCCCGCCGCTTACTTTCTGTGTGTCTGTCTATCTGCCCATCTGCTCCCTGTCACTCCATTTGTCCGTTCAAGCATGGCCGGATTAAAGTACAGGCTAGATATGGCTGCAGCCTAGGGGCCCCCATTAGCAGGGGGCCCCTGATTCGTCAGAAGTGAAAAATTGCGGAATTATGACAAGATGCAGTTGGTAGATCCTTAATTGGTTGGTTATCCTTAATTCCTAGCATGTGATTAGGACACTGTCTATGTAAATTTGTCACGAAAGTTGCTTTCCGGGGTGCCCGACAGCAACCTGTAGCTTAGGGGCCCCAGGCCATCTTAGTTCGGCCCTGCATTCAAGGTGCTGTTTACCGACCGTGTATGGCTACTCTGTCTTGTCCTGGCCGCCAGACCTTACGGAAAAGCACAGTGGCAGTGGGCTATCTGTCTGACACAGATGGAGATGGGTGATTGGAGGTCATGCTTTGGAGGAGTGTCAGTGTGGTGAAATGACAATTACCTTCCTTGTGTCTCCTCCAGGGGTATCACTGATGAGCTTTCAGATGAGCTGGCAACCAGAGGGGTGGTATAATGTGCACAGGCAGGGTGGCAATTTTTTCCGTCTTTTTTTTTGCAATGTCATATTGCAAGACACTGCCAATCTAAACCACTCAGGGCAGAAATTCAATTTCAGAAGGAAGCCATTTTCCAGAAATCGTGTCACATTTGCCCCCGTTTCATACCCACTGTTTTGGCTCGGCTAGTATGTGATTACCCAGTCGTGACAGTGTAATATCGTCATCCCATTACCCCCCCGCCGCCCCCACCCCCCTCAATAAATCCAATGCCCTTGAAAAAGAATAATTCTCGTCTACCAGTAGTCAATAGATGTGAGAATTATCCCCATTACACTCTTGGAAATTAAAAAAATACCACAATTTTGGTTGTATTTCCCCAAAGAGGAATTGGTATTTCCAATCCCAAATCACAACTAACTGGTATTATATGGGAGAGGGGCTTCTTCACTTTCTACCGTCCTTATAATACCTCCAAGAGTGAGGCTTTCTGTGTGTCCACCAGAGGGTGCTATAACACGTACCCAGCCATCCATACAGTAGGCCAAACAGCCCTGTCACGCCCTTTCTGCATTGTCTACTGCTGGCCCCTGGGAATACCTTTGTTGTCATGGGAGGAGGAGACAAGATCCCGGGGTGGTGCATCCCACAATACACACACACACACACACACACACACACACACACACACACACACACACACACACACACACACACACACACACACACACACACACACACACACACACACACACACACACACACACACACGGTTGCAGATCCCAGGGTGGTGAGCTGAAATATGAATGTATTGGTCCCTGCTAGCATCAGATCTGAACCAGTGGGATGAAAGCACAGCTCAGCACAGCAGAACACATGGAGGAGAAGAGTGAGGGGTGAGGGGTTGGGGTGCGGGATGGAGTCATCAACAGGACAGCAGGCCCATCACAGAATTCTGAGGATTCTTGTTATATATTCATAGTCCCATTAAGCTCTGGCGCAGACGCCTGGTTGTTATTAATTAGTTGGGGCCCAAGCTAATAGTCTCACAGAGAGTCCTGAACAACAGTGTGTGTAATGGACTAAAGATGATCAAAGACACTCACTTAAGTCATGTAATTGCCCATTAAATTGGCTGTTACCCATGGGTTCATATGGAGTATCATTCATAGAGTTCGATGGGAGTCTCTGGCTATCTCAGCAGTCTGAAACATAAAGTTGTGATAGGCCACCGCTCATCTGTTTAGATGGTGCAGGATTCAGTTGAAATTTCTGTATAAAAAGGAGACAATCCGCACACTTCAGGTCTTTTTTTGTGGCAAAGAAGCTTTACTTGACTTGTAAGCTTTCGGTCCTTAGACCTACATCAGGCAGAGTGCATACAAACAGTGCTTGTGGTTAATATACCTCATTAGTGGCACCTGTAGTGCAGCGCTGCACTCTGAGTCTGAGTCTGAGGTCTTTGCACAAAAAAAGACCTGAAGTGAACAGTCTGAAACATACCATGCTAGTGTGTATGTGTGTGTGTGTGTGTGTGTGTGTGTGTGTGTGTGTGTGTGTGTGTGTGTGTGTGTGTGTGTGTGTGTGTGTGTGTGTGTTTGTGAATGTGTGTTCCTTACTTTCCAATACATGACCCTTAGCTGGCGCTTTTATCCAAAACAACATAGTTAGTGCAGGGTGTTGGTTAAAGTCCCAGGAGCAGTGTGGAGTTAGTATGTGCCTGGGGCACAAGGGCACTTCGGCCAAGGAGTAAGGTAGGGAGTGAAAGCATGGGATTTGTACCCTCAAACCTCTGATTTAAAGCCGATTTCCTCAACCATTAGGCCACTGATAGTATCTAGGTTTTACTACTAATTAATATTTAAGACCAGATCCAGTGCAATAGTTGGAATTCAGAAATGCAGGGTTTATTTGCTTGAGAGAGAGAGGGGGAGGCCATTAGGCCCCAAAGGCCTGTCCACAGGCCTCCCCACCCCCTCTCTCCAATGAGGTGTTAAAAGGTACAGGGACAAGCAAGAAGGAGCAAGAAGAAGGGCAGAACAATGCCAGTGGTTGAACTTAAAAAGACCGCCACAGGAAATGAGGTCACATGGAATGATGTCACATACAATGATAGTTTTAGCCAATAGCAATCAGCACCAGTGATTCATAACTATCCCCTAGAGGCTTATTGGGAAACGAATCTTTATTGCCTCTTACAAACTAAGAGAGTTGCTCCTTCATGGATAAAACAATGTATGGAGATTCAAATGTAATGTATCAGATTGGGGGCAATATTCAGATTCCATCAGTCCCCCTTTTGAAGTTGAAATACTTCACATTAACATAAACTTATCAAAACACATAAACCTCTAGAAATAGCACTCTGGAAATATGTTGGCAAATAGCACTCTTGAGATTGGTTCCATCAAAAGTTATCATAAGCAGCACGATATGAAGACAATTGAAATGGACTGTAAGAATTTTGTCATGACAGCAACGAGTTGATTCTGTGACGCATATGAAGTTATTGTGTTCGGTAACACTTTATAATAAGTACCCCTTTTTAGGCATTACTTAAGGGTTAGTTAAGCCTTAGTTTACCATTAGTTAACCCTTAGTGAATCACGAGTTAATCATTATGTAAGCATTATTTCTCATTTCCTAACTATTATCTACTACCGTTAGTAAATGGTTAGTGTGTGCTGATGTAACGGTTCGCTAAGCAAAGTTAAACCTTAGTTAAGCCTTATTTTTAACATTAATTAACTCTTAGTGAATCACGAGTAAGTCGTTATGTATGTGTTATTTCATCATAAGCAATGCTTATCAAGTCATTTGTTAACGTTTTGGAAAGCATGGAAAGGTTTTCACTTTAAAAGTTCCCCAGATATGCGCAAGTAGTGAGTTGCAACTTCTTGTTAATGCATAAGCAATGCCTAACAAATCATTTGTTAACGTTTTGTAAAGCATGGAAAGGTTTTCACTTTAGATCAGTTCCCCAGATATACTTAAGTAATGAGTTGTAACTCCTTGATAATGCATAAGCAATGCTTAACAAGTCATTTGTTAACGTTTTGGAAAGCATGGAAAGGTTTTCACTTTAAAAGTTCCCCAGATATGCGCAAGTAGTGAGTTGTTACCTCTTGTTAATGCATAAGCAATGCCTAACAAATCATTTGTTAACGTTTTGTAAAGCATGGAAAGGTTTTCACTTTAGATCAGTTCCCCAGATATACTTAAGTAATGAGTTGTAACTCCTTGATAATGCATAAGCAATGCTTAACAAGTCATTTGTTAACATTTTGGAAAGCATGGAAAGGTTTTCACTTTAAAAGTTCCCCAGATATGCGCAAGTAGTGAGTTGTAACTTCTTGTTAATGCATAAGCAATGCCTAACAAATCATTTGTTAACGTTTTGTAAAGCATGGAAAGGTTTTCACTTTAGATCAGTTCCCCAGATATACTTAAGTAATGAGTTGTAACTCCTTGATAATGCATAAGCAATGCTTAACAAGTCATTTGTTAACGTTTTGGAAAGCATGGAAATGTTTTCACTTCAAAAGTTCCCCAGATATGCGCAAGTAGTGAGTTGTAACTTCTTGATAATGCATAAGAAATGCCTAACAAATCATTTGTTAACGTTTTGTAAAGCATGGAAAGGTTTTCACTTTAGATCAGTTCCCCAGATATACTTAAGTAATGGTTCGTAATTCCTTGATAATGCATAAGCAATGCTTAACAAGTCATTTGTTAATGTCCAGAAACATCCATGAGGGGCAGTCACATGAGCCTCAACTTAGGCCTAGGCCTACTGTTTGCCATGCTACCAGTCATCACACACTAACCATTACAAAAGGGTTAAATAAGACTTCACTGATGCTAAAGCAAGAGTTTACAAACCGTTACCATACATGCCTAATAGTACTTGTTAATGGTTAGGTGGTAGGAGACAACAAAGAGATAATGTTTTTTTCATAAATAAAGGTGGGTTATCAGACATTTTAATGATGGTTTACTAATGCTTATCAGAAAGTTAAATCACCATAGACGAATGATTAATTAACAGTACTTAATAATTTCACAGAAATACATAATGACTGACTCGTGATTCACTAAGGGTTAACTAATGCTTAATTTTGTTTAGCGAGTAGTTACATCAGCACACACTAACCATTTACTAATGGTATTAGTTAATGGTTAAGAAATGAGAAATAACACATACATAACGACTTACTCATGATTCACTAAGGGTTAATTAATGTTAAAAATAAGGCTTAACTAAGGTTTAACTTTGCTTAGCGAACCGTTACATCAGCACACACTAACCATTTACTAATGGTAGTAGATAATAGTTAAGAAATGAGGAATAACACATACATAACGACTAACTCGTTATTTACTAAGGGTTAACTATTGTTAAAATAAGGCTTATTTAAGGCTTAACTTTGCTTAGCGAACCGTTATATCAGCACACACTAACCATTTACTAACGGTAGTAGATAATAGTTAGGAAATGAGAAATAATGCTTGCATAATGATTAACTCGTGATTCACTAAGGGTTAACTAATGGTAAAATAAGGCTTAACTAACCCTTAAGTAATGCCTAAAAAGGGGTACTTATTATAAAGTGTTACCTTGTGTTCTTCATGTAAAGCAATGTGATACGCGTTGTGTGTGCAAACGAATGTGAAAAGAAAAACTGTAGTACTCTTCTTCTTCGTCATCTGGCTCCATCTTCTTCATGTCATGTGGCTTTTGAGGCCAATGCAGTGGACCAGGTCAATGGCACGTTACCGGGAAGAGAGATAGCATCATACACTCAAGTATCTTATTCCGCACACATCAATGTTCACAACAAGCATCAATTTCACCCAGGAAGATCTAAGAGGACATGGAAGAATCAAAATAACATGGATGAACAAACAAAATAAAACGAAATAGCAAAATGTGTCTGCATAGGGATTCTCTCCCCCTTTTCATGAATTCAAAGACACATAATCAAATCACAAAGAGAGTTCCAATTTCAAATGGATGCCTTGAAATAAGCAAAAGAAAATCAACAGGTCAATCTGCCACTGAAGGTGTGAAAAGGGGATCTCTCA
>NC_085865.1:47176546-47194046 GCF_034702125.1 Engraulis encrasicolus
ATTTAAAGCCGATTTCCTCAACCATTAGGCCACGTTGGCCCCACCTCCTCTTCCTCTTATTAAGGCTATCTGATTAATTTGACACTCCACCAGATCGGGCCATGTGTGTGTGTGTGTGTGTGCGTGCGTGCGTGCGTGCGTGCGTGCGTGCGTGCGAGAGAGAGAGAGAGAGAGAGAGAGAGAGAGAGAGAGAGAGAGAGTTTGTGTGCATTGACTTGCATATGTTTGTGTACCCAGACTTGCATACTGTATGTGTTCATATATTGTGTGTGTGTGTGAACACCAGCCTAGCATATGGGCACTGATGACATTGATTGACGGCTCCACATTTATAGTCAAAGATATATAAAAAAATATCTGACATCTTATTTTTGGGATGTGTGACAGAGTTGACACATTAATACCTCGTTGCATCAGTCGTACATCTTGTTGAAAGGATTTCAGACCACACAGCATCTTTGAGTAGCACTTCCGGAAAAAACAGATGAAACTGCAAAGCTGAAAAGTTGTTGAATCTTTTATTTTACAGCTGTCCCACATTTACCTTAATCTCAAAGAGTAAAGGGTTGTTGACGAAGGAGAGAGCGAGAGAGACAGACATGGCAAGAGAGTCAGATAGAAAGAGAAACATTTTTAATAGCCTTGACTTGACTAAATTCACAAAGAAAGGCCTGAAATGATTTGCGTAGCTAATATTACTCCAACACTAATGCCAACAGACATCCGTAAAAGATTTAACCTCCTCTGTTGTGGTTTGCTGTCGTTGCTTCAAAATGTCATTGGAATTGGTTTCATTCACCAGTGCAGATTGGAGAGGATTTGTGAATTGGTATATTCTCTAATGCTGCAGAGTAAGCCAAACACACACTCAACCTGATGGTAAATACCATTCTTAACAACAAACACTCACAACAACAGGCATACTGGTGCCTTGCAAATTCTTTTAACAGGATTAGGAATGAGGATTCAAACCTGCATGAGCACACAAAAATACAAGAACACACACACACACACACTCGCACGCATGCACACTCACGCACGCACGCACACACACACACACACACACACACACACACACACACACACACACACACACACACACACACACACACACACACACACACACACACACACTTTCTCTCCTTCTGTGTGTGTTTGGAGAGAGAGAGAGAGAGAGAGAGAGAGAGAGAGAGAGAGAGAGAGAGATAACTGATGTAATGTTGCAATGGCAGTGTCAGAACTAGTTGGTCTATCAATAGGGGTTACCTTCATCTGGGTAATTTAGTGCAACGTGTGAACCCCAAGAGGAGAGATTGTCGCTCACATGTTTCAACTCACAAATTCACAAAACAGCACATTTTTAAACAAAAAATATTTAGAATCATCTACTCAAAAGTGCAAAAAGGCTTCTTAAAAGAACCTGCTAATATATACATATAAAACACATCATTGAGAAAAAGGAGTATACAGAAGCTTTTAAAGTGAAGTTGCAGAGTTTTATCAAAAGTAGCCTTGGCCATTTGGAACAAAGACATCTATCCAAGCCCAGCACTCGGTTATATATAAACTGCGAAGAGAGAGGCTGCAAATATGAAGAAGAACAGACATCAAGGAGGCAAGAGAAAAGGCCAAATAAGCATGTAAGCATTGGTGTGTGTGTGTGTGTGTGAGAGAGAGAGAGAGAGAGAGAGAGAGAGAGAGAGAGAGAGAGAGAGAGTGAGAGAGAGAGAGAGAGAAAGAAGAAGAGATAGCTAGTGAAGAAAGAATAAGAGCAGTGAGAGACTGGTGGTGGTTGGAGATAATGAGGTTGGTGGAGTGAGACGGAGAAAAAGAGAGAAAGGATAGAACAGAGACAGAGAAAGATAGCTATTGAACAAAGAAGGACTGGTGGTTGCTAGAGATACTGAGAGATGAGAGCAAGCGAGTGAGACAGAGAGAGGGAGAGAGAGAGAGAGAGAGAGAGAGAGAGAGAGAGAGAAAGAGAGAGAGAGAGCAAACAAGTGAGAGAGAGAGTGGGGAGGAAAGGAAAAGAGAAAGCTAGTGAAAAATACGTAAGAACTAGTGGTTGCTGGAGATACTGGGAGGTGGCTGAGGCACGGTGGAGATTAAGGGCCATCAGATGGTGATCATCAGGAGCAGAGGAGGAGGAGGAGGAGGAGGAGGAGGAGGCGTCAGATAGATATCTTCACAAGCGGAACAGGAGGGCGTCAGATAAATATCTTCAGGAGAGAGCAGGAGAAGGCATCAGACAAATATCTTCACGAGCGGAGCAGGAGGTGTGAGACAGATCTCTAGGAGCGGACTTGGCATCAGACGCTTCAGTGGCAGATCTTTAGGAGGAGGAGAAGGTGGAGGAGGTGGCATAAGACACATATCTTCACGAGGAAAGACGGTGGAGGGCGTGGCAGTGTTTTGCGTTTCGCTGGCTTCTCCCTGCTTCTCAGGAGTACCTGCAGAGGAGGTGAAAGAGAGGAGGTGAATGAGAGGAGTAAGTATCAGAACATATTCCCCTGGTTACCCCAGACCAAAACCTCATCTACTGGTCAAGACACATTCCCCTCAATCATGCATAAACTATGCACTGTAGGCAGACAAAAAAGAAGGATGACATGGAAGACGAAAGACGAAAGGACGAAAGAAAGAAAGAAAGAAAGAAAGGACGAAAGAAAGAAAGAAAGAAAGAAAGAAAGAAAGAAAGAAAGAAAGAAAGAAAGACAGAAACACACAAATAAACAAACCAAAGCAAACAGGAAGGACACAAGAAAAACACAAGTTAGATCCCCCAAAAAGGGAGTGGGGATGGTTGGATTTATTAAAAAGCAAACACTATTACAGTACATAATGGAGACCATTCACAAACACCTGTTTGATACTTGTGCAATACACTTCTCTATATAGTTCTCTTGCTCTCACTCTCTCTCTAACACACACACACACACACACACACACACACACACACACACACACACACACACACACACACACACACACACACACACACACACACACACACACACACACACACACACACACACACACACTGCACTGTTGGCACCTTGGGCTCTATGAAATGCTTTATTGAAATGGCAACAGCTGCTGCGTTCAAGTCTAGTGGCATTTACTGACATTTCGTTCCCTTTTTTCCTGGTGATTCATGTATAGCGGAGGGGAGCAGAGTGTAACCGACGCCGCGACGCAACACTCAACATCTACACATGAAACGGAAAAAACAAAACAGGCCCTTCCACCCCCAGATAAAAACCCAGCACACACTCACTGAAGACTGAATATAGTAACACAACACACAGCCTCACTCCCGAGCAAATATAAACACAACATGCATGCATACTCTACTTCATTAAAACTTTTATAACAACAGACTCCGCAACAGCCCAGTATAACACAACACACAGTGTCACTGAAATCCCAATATAACACAACACAGTCATTCCAATGTAACATTGAGACTGGCATCCTAATGCAAACACAAAGACTGTTTGGAAACCCAATATGATACACTCAATGACACCTAAGTGTTATGCAAAAAACTCACCCTTCAGGAACTGAAATTTAAAGCTGCCGTCTGTAAGCTTTCCTGTTGACATACGAAAAGCCTCTATTCTAGGATTTTGGAAGTTGTATATGGTTTTTCTTGGAACGAGAAAAATAAGCTGGCAAAGATTTAATTTTTTGCAGTGTATCTAGTGGGCTCTCTCTCATGTCAGAGCCAAATCTTTTGTGTCCCAAATGCTAGTGTTTCTGTATCCAGCATTAGTGTGTTTGTGAATTAGCATAATATAGTTAGTTTGTCTGTCCAACACATTAGTGAGTTAGTGTCTGCCCAAAACATGAATGTGTTAGTGGGCCTATCCAAAAACACAAATGTGTTAGTGTGTCTATCCAACACATTAGTGAGTTTTGTTTATCTAAATCATTTATGTGAAACTAGAGTGTCTGTCCAAAGCATGAATGTTTAGTGTTGTGTGTTAGTGTTTCTCTCCCAACATAATTGGCTATTAGTGTGTCTTTCCAAAAAAATAATGGGCAAGCAACTGTGACTGTTCCAAACAGAGTCACAGAGTTTGTCGCACAGTAAGGTCCGGGGGCATGCTTGTTGCAGCGTATGTACTGTATGCACATTTTGTGCACAAACACGTAATTCAATGTCATTTTGCACACGGGAGATCGCCCAGCACAAGGTACGCAGACGTGTGCGTACAGTGCAATGTTGACAGAATTACAAGGTTCGATCTTACGAACTTTCATCTTGAGGTTGCGGTAGGCGTCAAACAAAACATTGGTGGAAGACATTAATGAGAGCCCCATTGGCTATCTGCCGCTTTATGCTAACATCTCCAGTATCATAGTACCCCAATCGTCCTGAAACAAGTCTGTGAATTTGGTCGCACACAGTTGCATGTGGTATTTAATGCACACTGCAAGCATGGCCTAAGTGTGTCTGTCCCAAATAACATTATTCTATTGCAAACATGAGTGAGTCAGAGTTAGTGTGTCAGTCCCATACAGAAATGTGTTAGTGTCTGTGGCCAACATTTTTAATGTAGCTGGACAAAGCCCCTCCATTTCTGGAGTGTGAAGCCAGTGTGTTATGGCTGGCCCGCAAGTGTAGGGCTACTGTGAGTCTGAGCCCTGGACGCTGATTGAGGGGAAAAATCAATCACACGCCTGAATGCCTCCATAATCCTCTCCTTCTCCATCACAGCTCCAAGGGCAGTGAAGAGAGAGAGAGAGAGAGTACTGGGCCAGGGCCAGGGCCAGGCTGGGCTGAACCAGGGGGACACATAGAGGCCGAGTGGACTGAACCGGACAGTGTGGATCGGCTCAAGTGGATCAGAACAGGCAGGCTGAGCGAGGTGAAGCTTTGTTTTGGCTCTCGGGGAGGGACTCTAAGGGCCTGTGTGTGCCTGGAATATGATCAGATCTTGGGGAAGATTTTAGATTCCAGCTTGGTGCCTGAGCCAGACAGCAGAGAAACTCAGCCACTGTGGTTAAATATCAGTGGTTCCCAACTTGGGCTGCCAGGACTGCCTTTTGCCCCTAAGAATATTGTCACGTCACGACCCCAATAGACACCACAACGCTGAAAAGTTGTTGAATCTTTTATTTTACTGCTGTCCCACATTTACCTTGATCTCAAAGAGTAAAGGGTTGTTGAAGGAGGAGAGAGCAAGAGAGACAGAGAGTCAGATAGAAAGAGAAACATTTTTAATAGCCTTGACTTGACAAAATTCACAAAGAAAGACCAGAAATGATTTGCGTAGCTAATATTACTCCAACACTAATGCCAACAGACATCAGTAACAGATTTAACCTCCTCTGTTGTGGTTTGTTGTCATTGCTCCAAAGGTTTCATTGGAATTGGTTTCATTCTCCAGCGCAGATTGGAGAGGATTTGTGATTTGGTATATTCTCTAATGCTGCAGAGTAAGCCAAGACGTGAAGGGGGGCTCAGCCAAGTGCACACTCAACCCGATGCTAAACACCATGCTTAACAACAAACATCAACACACGCACATCAAGTCATCATACTAGTCTGTCCAATGATACAGTCTGATGAAGGTGTTCTGTACTGTAATAGTGGTGACACACTCTCTCTGTCTCTCTCTCTTTCTTTCTCTCTCTCTCTCTCTCTCTATCAGACACACAGACACACACACACACACACACACACACACACACACACACACACACACACACACACACACACACACACACACACACACACACACACACACACACACACACACACACACACACACACACACACACACACACAGCACACAGCACACATCACACATCACTATGCTCTGAGTTCCTGAAACATCCATAACCGACAAATGTTTTCTACATCATTTCCGGATCGTCTGTATCAGTAGTCTACATACTACTCAATGGCAACTTAACAGTGGCACAGTGCCAGCCTGCCAGGCCATTCCTTCAAGGCCCCAATCCGGTGATCCATGGTGTCTGGGCATCAGTCAGGGCAGTCCTAATGGCAAATTTTGACGCCTGAGCAAGACCACAAATCTTCTCTCCCTGCCAGGAATAAGTAACGCCTCTCACCCCAACCCCGATCCACCCTGGACCTGTAAAAATGTCCTCCTCTCTAGTTCTCTTTAAATCTCCGCTTGACTCCACTCCACTCTAGCCAACGGCCCACATTAGGCAGAAGCTTTGGGAAATGCTGACCATCAGCTCAGCGAGAGAGAGAGCAATGCCATCCTCCGATCTCCACGGGGGTCAACATTACACACACCCATCTAACCCACAGTGACAACCTTCCCTCCATCAAGCCAAGCCAAGCCAAGCGCAGGACAGCTCTGCCCCAGAGCCCCTGGCTGCCCAACACCATTCCTCTACGCAGCTGCCTATTTCTGCTCCGTCCCACTGACTGCCGAAAGACTAGAACACCCATGACTAGAGCAGGGATGCCAAAAGTAAAAGTAGAAGTAAAAGTAGAAGGATGAGAAGTAGAGAAAAAAAACCTGGCACTTTTCTTTAGCACAGCTAACTTCCACGGATAACAGATCTACAGTTACTATCCTGTAGAGGAACAGCTGATTCTGTGCTGGTTGTATCAAATTTGTGGTGGAGAGTAAGCTTTCTATTAGACACAACTTATCTTCAGTGCCTTCAGTGTATTTACCACTCAGTGCCAGCTGAAGGCTGGCATGGTGCCAGTGAGGCCACTCATTCACTGCCCTCATTTGGTGTAGTCCGAGTGTGTCTGGGCATCATCCATCCTAACGGGGAACATCAAACCCCAGCAAGACTACCAATCTTTATCTCCGTCAGGGATAAATAATAGGCCCTCACCCCAAGCCCTGATCCCTCTAGACTATTGTTTCTCAACGGGGGATCTATAGCCCCCCAGGTGGCAGTGGGGAGCCCAAGGGGGGCGTTGAGAGGGATACAGCTGAAGGGGTGTGTGTGGGGGGGGGGGGGTGTAAGGGTGGTAGTGGTAGGCTTATGATGAGGACAAGGGGGTGAACCAGACAAAGAAGGTGTAGTTCAGAGGGCTTCTGCATTCTTTTGCGTGGTGTGAAGGTAGACTAATGGTAGACTAACGCCCCTCAAGGGCAACCAGGCACTGCTCCCTCTCACCTGCCAGCACTTTTATTGACCGTAACTTGGAAATAATGTTTTGAAGGTGTCCAAGGCACTCTTCGTCTTTGTTGAAAAGCTTTTAATCTAACTGAGCTGGGGCATAGTGGAACAAATTAAAATCACCAACATGATTCGGCCTGCAATGGCCTTCATCAGAGCTTTGAAAGAGGTCAAGGTCAAGGAGGTGTTGGGAGGCGAATGTTGAAGTCCAGTGGGCGTTTATTCCAAAAAAGGTTGAGAATGGCCCTACAGTGGCTGAACGGTAGGGCACTCATCTGCTACGCGGTCGGCTCAGGTTCGATTCCGGCCCGGGTCCTTTGCCGACCTTTCCCTGTCTCTTTCTCCTAAAAATGTTTCCTGTCTCTCTCTCTCTCAAACTGTGCTGTCACTAGCAAAGTCGAAAAGACCAAAAGATATGTCTAAAAAAAAGGTTGAGGACCACTGCTCTAGACCTTCAAAAGTTCTCCTCCTCCCGTCTCGTCTCCTGCCCCCTCTCTCCTCTCAGCTTGACACTGCTCCAGACAGCGGTCAACATCACCAGCCGCTGAAGAGAAATGCTGACCATGACCTCAGCAAGAGATCAATGCTACGTTCAGACCCTCTGTGGGGGGTCAATATCACACTCACTACCTATCCCGGAGGAGGGACAGCATCCTCTCTATCAAGCCCAGGCCAGCTCAGCTCAGCACAGCCTGGACAATGGTAAATAGTGAATTGACCACATCTATTTTATATGTCGTGCTTTTCTACCCTGCCTTCCAGCTGCCACACCGGCACCCAGGGTCGGATTAACGCACAGGCTAGATATGGCTACAGCCTAGGGCCCCCCACCTGCCAGGGGGTCCCTGGTCCGCCAAAAGTGGAAAATGGCACAATTGTGACAAGATGCAATATTGAAATATTCATCTGTTTAGTTGAGTACAGTTGGTAGACATGTCATCTTTACTTCCTAGCTCGTAATTATGACACTGTCTATGTAAATTTGTCACGAAATTTGCTTTTCAGGGGGGCCCACAGCAACCTGTAGACTAGCAGCCCCATGCCATCTGAATCCGGCCCTGCAGACACCTCCACCACCAGTACCACCATCGCCCCAGTAAGCTTCATATTAAAAGCTATTCATCTTCAGAGTGTCTTCATTAGTATTCTACCGCTCAGCGCCAGCTGTAGAATGGCAGGATGCCAGGCCACTCATTCACGACCCTCATATGGCATAGCGTGCCTGGATATCATTGTGGGCAGTCCTAATGGGCAATATTACATCTCAGCAAGACCGTAAATCGTTCACCCTGCCAGGGATAAGGGCCCTCTCACCACAGCCCCAATCCCTCTTAGGGTAGATCTCTGTTAAATCTTGCCTCTTCTCTTTTCCTCTCCTGTCCTCTCTCTCCTCTCAGCTTGACTCTGCTCTAGACAGTATTCCAACTCAACCCGTCGCTTTAGAGAAATTCTGACCATCAGCTCACTCAGAGATCAATTCCATCCTCACATCCCCATGGTGTCCAAGATTACACCCACCCACCCTGGAGAGACAGGCTTCCCTCCATCAAGCCCAGCCCAGCACGGTCCTGCACTAGAGACGCTTGGTCAACCACATATCTCTTCGCTTTGACCTAAATCTTTTGGTTCTGGTGGATTTTAGGCCTCTTTGATATTTTATTTCTGCTATTGTCTCCTTAATTTCAGTTTTTTTTTATTGTTATTTTATTTCTCCTATCTATTTTATTATAATTCTCTTTCATTATTTTTTTGTTTTTAACATTGTTTTTAACTGTGTCTTACTGTTAAGCACATTGAGCTGCATGTCATGTATGAATTGTGCTATACAGATACTGTTATTAATACTCAGCTGCCCACCTCAATTCCCGAAAGAATAGATTAAGTCTATTACAGACTATTCCTTTAGAGTGGCATTAATGGCAAGACGCCAGGCTACTCATTCACAGCCCTCATATGGTGATTTAGTGTGCCTGGGCATCATTGTGGGCAGTCCTAATGGGCAATATTACATCTCATCCCTGGCAGGGTGAAAGATTTGCGGCCTTGCTAAGTGATGCCCCTCTCATCCCAACCCCAATCCCTCTTAGCTCTCTGCTAGATTTCTTCTCTTCTCTTTTCCTCTCCTGCCCTCTCTATCCTCTCAGCTTGACTCTGCTCTAGCCTGCAGTCCAACTCAACCAGCCGCTTTAGAGAAATGCTGACCATCAGCTCACTCAGAGATCAATGCCACCCTCAGATCTCCATTTGGTTCAATATTACACCCAGCCACCCTGGAGAGACAGGCTTCCCTCCATCAAGCCCAGCCAAGCACGGTCCTGCACTAGAGACGCTCTGATCAAACCCAATCCCTCTACTCAGCTGCCCACCCACCTCAATTCCAACCCCACCCCCAACCTAAATGCAATTTCGTTGTGTGCAGTGTGCAATGTTCACTTGTGTGCTGTGGAGTGCTGTGTCACAATGACAATGGGAGTTGGAGTTTCCCAAGGGGCGTTCACTTCACTTCACTGAATAGAGTAAGCTTTCTATTACAGAAAATTCCTTTACAGAGCATTGATTATTATTCTACCCCTCAGTGCCAGCTGTAGAGAGGTATGGTGCCAGGCCACTCATTCATTCACGGCCCTTCCCTTCCTCCAGTGATCTAGTGTGCTACCTGGGCATCATGGCGGGGTAGTCCTAATGGGGAATATCACACCTCAGCAAGAACACAAATCTTTCTCTCTGCCAGGGATAAGCACGTAACTCTCCTCTCGCACCAAACCCCAATCCCTCTTGTTCCTCGCCCTTCAACTTCACTCTTCTCCGGGCAGCAGCCTACATCACACAGGAACAGAAAGAGAATTGCTGACCGTCAGTCAGCTCAGCGAGAGATCAGTGCCATGCTCAGATCTCTGTGGGTTTAATTACACCCACCATCTACCCCGGAGTGACGGCCTTCGCTTCGTCCAACTCAACTGCAGCTGCAGCCAAGAGCAGGCCAACAGACCCCCACACGGCCTGCCCCCAGCAGCCTAGGCCTGCATTACAGCCCCTGGGCCAATACCATCCCTCTACACCAGGCGTTCCCAAACTTCTGTTGAGACCCCCTTTTGGAACCCCCTTTTTTGCAACTCTCCTCCCATTTTCCAAATGCAAAACAAATTTTTCCTAAACTTAAATGTCAGGTAAATATACTGTACATGTATTGCCAATTAAAGTCAATAGTGTTACTAACAATGTATGGAAAGGATTTAAAAAAGCATATATCCAAGGTTTTATGTAAACAGTCCTTTCTGTCCGCAACCCCCCCTGGAGTACCTCTGCGACCTCCAAAGGGGTTCCGACCCCCCAGTTTGGGAACCACTGCTCTACACTGCTCTACACTACAGTATAGCCCCTGGGCCAATACCATCCCTCCACAACACACAACACAACACCATCCACCTACAACACTCCACACACATTTTTTATTTGTTTTTAAGAAAATTATTTCAAGGCCCACTTTCAATGCCTTCAGGGCCCACCAGTGGGGCCCCGGTCCACAGTTTGGGAACCACTGCTCTACGCAGCCCTACAGTACAGTATAGCCCCTGGGCCAACATCATCCCTCTATCTGCTGCCCATCTCTGTTCACGCCGATAGCTGCCCACAGGCTACTGCTGCACTCAGCAGAACACGCAAGTGTGGGCCAGAGTGATGTTCTGTCCAACGTAAGGATGTGGGATTGAACCACTTTACACACACTTTCTCTGCAACTCACTCCCATTGCACTCACTCCTCCTCTCTCTCCTCCCATTTCTCTTTCTCTCTCTCTCTCTCTCTCTCTCTCTCTCTCTCTCTCTCTCTCTCTCTCCCCCACAGACTCTATCAGTCTACATGTAGCCCCAGGTTATGTTTCTCTTTCTCTCGTTTGTCTCTCTGTTTCTCTCTGTCTCTGTCTCTCTAGAAAGAAGGGGGGCAGAGAGGCAGAGAGTGAGAGAGAGAGAGAGAGAGAGAGAGAGAGAGAGAGAGAGAGAGAGAGAGAGAGAGAGAGAGAGAGAGAGAGAGAGACAGAGACAGAGAGAGAATCAACAAAGAGCTGTGCCAGTTCCTTCACATAATCCTATGAATTCTGGCCATTCACACAGGCGAGCACCTGCAGGAACCAGCTCTGACACTGAACTGGTTCATGTGAAAAGAAATGTCCTACTTTTGATACTGCAAACACAGCAAAACTGTATTAGTATCATTAGCTAACATGGCAAAAGTTACGTAACTTAACAGTTTTATTGTGTGCTTGAACTGAACTATTGTAGTTTTCTTTTTTTTGTTCTAATATATCACAGGTTCAGTCAGGAGAGACATCCATCCATGACTGATTGAGTAACTGTAGCGAAGGGGAGTAGAGTTGCTCAGCCGGGACTCAAACCCAGATCTTCTGGGGTAGAAAACTGGCACTCTGACCTCTACAACTTAGAGCCAGGCTCGTTGGCATGACAGTCAGAACACACCACCACCCTAGTGATGGTCACTCCATCACACTAACCCAAGCTGCACCTCAGCTATGTAGTCAGAGTAGTTTTGTTTCGGGACCGTAGTTGGCATACAGTTATTAATCAGAGCAGGGTCAAAGATTTCCCTTTGCTCCAAGTGCACTGGGCCGTATAACTAAACGGAGGGCTGCCCTGCATTTGGATAGGAGTAGAAATGTCTGGACTCAGAGATTTATCACAGTCGGGGGTTCAGGGAGCTGCCGATCTGCAGTTTTCTGGCGTCTGCTCAGAGGAAGGCAGCTCAGTCCACTGGTCTCCAAACAGATGGGATATACAGAGTGTTGTGTTTATAGATTTCCCTGAGACAGTGGTATTCTCCCTCCCTCCCTCTCTCTCTCTCTCTCTCTCTCTCTCTCTCTCTCTCTCTCTCTCTCTCTCTCTCTCTCTCTCCAGTCTGGGCCCATCATTTTACAAATATAGCCTCAGGTCATGTTTCCCTTTCTCTCTGTCTCTGTCTGTCTGTCTGTCTGTCTATCTGTGAACAACCCCTCTTTGTCTATCCGCCTGTCTGCTAGCTTGTCTGTCTGTCTTTCTGTCTTTCTGTCTGTCTGTCTTTCTCCCATGTCTGTCTGCAGTCTTGGGTCTTCATGGTACCGGTGTGCACTGAAACAAATCCCAAATCCAAATGTTCTTTCTCCGGCAGCACAAACATTATGAGGCCCAAGCTAATGAACATCATGGATGATTGAAGGTCCCCGAGACCATAAAATCCACCCATTCTCTCTCTTCTCTTGTTTGTCTCTTTCTTTTCCTCTCCCCACTCTCTGTCTGCAGGCAGTTTCCTCTTGTTTCCTCTTTTGCGTTTGTTTTTGTCTTGTTTTGTGGGTATGTCTTGTGTTTTTGTCTTGTGTTTTGTCTGTCCTGCCGTCCGTCCATCTGTCTGTCTGTCTGTCTGTCTGTCTGCCTTCAGGCTAGTGGTAGCTGTGTGCACTGAAACAAATTCTAAATCCAAATTTTATTTCTCCGGCAACAAAAAACATTATTCATATTACAAACGTTATTCTTTTTCTTTTTCTCTCACCACTTTCTGTCTGCAGTCTGAGTCCAGGGTATACCTCTCCTCATCAGTTTGCTGTGTTCTTCAGTTTCTCTCTGCTTGTGTCTGTCTGTATGAACATTACGGATGAGTGAAGGTCCCTGAGATCATAAAAATGCACCCATTCTCTCTTTGCTGCCTCTCTTGTCTTTTACTTTTCCTCTACACACTCTTTGTCTGCGGGCTGCAGTCTGAGGCCAGGGTATACCTACCTCCTCCTGTGTTTTTCACTTTCTCTCTGTTTGTCTCTTCCTGTATGTATATCAGTCTGTGACCACTGTCTGTCTGTCTCCCCTGTATGTCTGTCTGTCTGCCTGCAGTCATCTGTCTTTCCCTCCCCTGTCTGTCTGCAGTCTAGGGTCTTCATGGTACCTGTGCGCACCGAAACAAATTCCAAATCCAAATTTTATTTCTCCACCCGCACAAAAATTATGGGGCCCAAGCTAATGAACATCACGGATGAGTAAGGGTTCCTGAGACCATAAAATGCGCTCATTCTCTAAAATGCGCATGGTCTCTCACTGTTTTTGTTATTCTCTTTCTTTTTCTCTCACCACTTTCTGTCTGCAGTCTGAGTCCAGGGTATACCTCTCCTCTTCAGTTTGCTGTGTTCTTCAGTTTCTCTCTGCTTGTGTCTGTCTGTATATCTGTCTGTCACCCCCTCTCAGTGGTGTAGTCTACTTTTTTATGGAGGGTATACTGTATATTTGAGCATTTTTTGAAGTGGGTATACTGTATATTTGTGCTATTCAAAACGACGGATCAATCAATTTTAAGTGGTTATACTGAAATCCCTGAAATTTAGAAGTGGGTATACTCTGTATACCCGCGTTCTACGTAGACTACACCACTGCCCCCTCTCTGTCTGTCTGTCTGTCTGTCTGTCTGTCTGTTAGTCTGTCTGTCCGTTCGTCTGTCTTTCTACCCTTTCTGTCTTCAGTCTGGCCTCGCGGTGCCTGTGTGCCCCAAAAACATATTCCATCCAGATTTGTATTGTTCCGGCTCCGGCAGCACAAACGTTAAGGGGCCAATGAAAGGCAAGCTAATGAACATTACGGATGAGTGAAGTCCCATCTCTGGAGAGGACGAGGCTTAATGGAAAACCCAGAGCAGCACCTGCTTCAGCAGGCTCCCATGTCTCCAGGCTCCTGTTGGCTGGAGCCTTCCTGCCCCTCAGAGGATGACTTGTTGTGTTTGAGAGACAGACGTACTCTACCTACGCACGACACACAGAGCCCCCTTTGAATGCACGCGGACACACACATGCACATGCACACATACACATGCACGCACACACGTATGCACACACACACAAGCGTGCACGCACGCACGCACGCTCGCACGCTCGCACGCACGCACGCACACACACACACACACACACACACACACACACACACACACACACACACACACACACACACACACCCCTATAGTGATGCAATATTGAGGAAACAATCCTCGTACGGAGCTGCCGGTGACGGCAGTTCACACACCTGAGACCGGAAGACATCTGGACTGGGACTGATGTTCTGGGAGACATATCAACTATCCTCCGGCAGACGTCACCAGACAGAACAGATGAAGAAAGGTAAAAACCCAAACAGGAGTTTGACTCTATCATCTAGACCTGGGGGGTATACAAAGGAGCTGGTTCAGTAGTGTAGGTACAATTCCTGCCACTTCTCTACGCAGAGAAACTCATGACGAAGTTATGAGAATCATGTGACTCAAACTGATGATGATTGAGACGAAGGTCATCAATAATCATTAGTAAAAGAGTTACTTCCCCTCTGACCACCAAATGGCTGGCCCAGGGTCCCTGCCATGTTGTTCTCAGTCCTCCTCCTTTAGGAGGCGCTGTGACTAAAGCCCCATTCACCATCACCTGGTTATCAGTGACCTTTGATAACCCATTGTCTTGCCCCAAGACCCTCACTCTAGTTTTGGCTGCTGGTCGGGCGAGACGCATAGAGTAACTTGCGCAACAACTTTGGACAAGTATTGTTGATATCTGGCCGAATATCAACATAGACTGCTTAGTTCATCTTAAAACACTTTGCAAAGAATTCCTCACTTCAAGTCTTAGATCTTGCCTGGACATATCTGTAAGACTTTCATCCGGACACTGTGGGCTAAGGCGAGCTCACTGCGAGAAGATATCCACGCACGCCTCCGTGGAACAACTTCTTGCATTTGGGATTCAACCGAAGAATCTCGAAGCCGCAACAAAGAAAGACTTTTGCACCCCCCAAAACTCTCGAGGACGAGAGAAACGTGGACTGCAATCCCCATTTCCAGACGGACGTACTGAGCCTTTGGAAACTGGATCTCCCTCTTCATCTCACACAGTAGGCACTGGGCATAGCTTATGTACTGAGATAGATGTGTTTTGAACTATGACTTGAGTTATTTTTCATGTGCACATGTTTATTTGCATTTCTCCTGCTTCTCTGTCTATCCTTCTTCTTAGCTTAGGTTCCCCTCTGCTAACCCATTCTGTATTACTGGCTACTAAGCCTAGCGACCCCGCTTGTGGCGTTCGCACGGAATAGTTCAAGTATTGATTTAACCATCAATGCTCGGACCTCTCCGAGGCTCGTCATAGCGCGGCCGTTTCGCTTACTAGTCCAGAAATACACGCGCAGCGCCTTTTGTTGTAACGGGCCACAACAGGCCCCAGGTTAGCTCCACGCAACGCTGACCATTTGTTTACACAGACACGCATAGCCACTAGAGTTCCATCTCTCTTTCCCTTCTCTCTGTATCTCTCTCCCTCTCTCTCGTTCTTCCACTCTCTCCCTTTCGAAATACTTGATTCTCAGAACCCTCCGAGCATTTCGGTACTCTTTTATACACTGTGAGTGCATAATCTGTAGTAAACCATTCTCTGAATAGCCAACTCTGCTCGGAGCGCTCTGCAAGTTAGCCATTAGCCAAGTTGGGCTTGCAGCGCCTACACAAGCACGCTGAAACCCCACTTCCTGTAGTTTTACAACTGGTAATGGCTGCGTAGACGGCAACGTCTCCTACTTGCTGTTTCTTTTATTTCGTTTTCCTTCTCTCCCTGTGCTACTCGGACTTGTTATCGTTAATTCCAGAACCCTTTGATACATTCGCGCGTCCACTACGGGACTTGAAGCGCCTGAAACCACACGGTTTACTTGCTACATAGCTGCTAGCTATCCCTATTGTTCACGGTTCTGATGCTAACGTTAACCTAGCCGAGAGGACGCCATTGTTGCCCAGCAACAGACACGCACATACAGTAATCAGTGCGAGTTCCTCCCACTGACTACTACTCTCTCATCCCCTTCATTTCTCTCTCCATTCCACAAGGAATTGTGTGCATTTATTACAGAAACCTAGACATTGTTGTGGACCCTTCGGGCCCTGCCTAGTCAACACTAGGCCTTTGCTAAGCAGCTACTTATCAGTAGCCTTTCCATTGTCTATGCTTTCTGTAGCTAATGCTAGCTTAGTCAACCACACACACGTGGTAGCCTATAGCAACCAGACCTCTGCTACACACACACACACACACACACACAGGCTGAACGCCTGCCCCCCTCTTCTTTCTTTTCCCCTCTTTTATTTTCTTTCTTGTTTTATATTATTGTGCCTTATTTTTGTTATTATTCCATTTAACCGACTTTGAATGTAATGCATTTTATTAGATTACCTAGTAGTTAATAAAAGTAAATCATTTGATTGCATTTTTGTTGTCCTTGTTACTTTGTACACCCAACCAACCTATTATTAGAACTTTGCCTTCAGATCAACCTTTGTGCTTGTGTGACCCAGCTGATCACAGAGAATAGGTCTCATACTCTCATTGTTCACTGTGGCCCGCTGAGTAACCCCAGTACAAAACTTATTATTAATTCTGTGTTTAGCAATTTATTGTTGAATATTGTGATTGATAATCCAAGGATTTTATGAGACGGTCCTTGGCCAAGGATTTTATGAGACGGTCCTTAAATTACATTTTAATTAATTTGTTTATTAATATTAATTAATTCATAATTAATTAAATTCCCAAACGAGATTTTACCTTCAATTCCTGGTATAGCCGCATGAGGAGTAAATCCACACGCAGCTTCCCATACATTAACGTAACTTCAATTACATTACCGGTGCGACCCGTGTAAGAATTCCGATTCTTACGCGACTACCCCTACAGTAGTAAACCAGGTTAAGTTAACTTTAGGCTTTTTTCCACTGCCGGTTTTCTGATAGGCTGTGATGATGTGTAGCCGTGACAGGCAAGTCTGGCAGAGATGCAGGTCCACAAGAAGGTTTGCGCAAAAGTTGAGGGTTGTTTTTATTTTTTCCACAGCCAAAATCTGTGCAGATATTTACAGTGAGATAAACTAAAGTCAAAAATGCAAATAAACAAACAATGACACGAGGGTCAAAAGAAAAGGAAAAATTAACCAACGAAAAGTTTAAGCAACTAAAGTCAAATCAAAATAACTCACTGTACTGAGTTCTGAGGCTCTCACTAACATAAGTGTGCACGCATGGCTGGCCTTTTCACTAACTGAAAACAAAGGACATTTTAAAGACAGATCAATTTTCCCTACTAATTGGCACAAACCAAAATTACAGGCAACTAGGGGTTAAATACACAGAAAAGGCTTCTACTGCCACAGTAAAGACATTAACTGAACAAAAAAGAAATGTTCCTAATACAGGAAAAAGCACATCATACATTCATACAAAAATATTAAAACCAAAACGCTTTATGAGCGCATACTGATTTAAATTGGGTTGAACCATTGGCAACTCAAGCACGAGCGCAGTGCGCGAACGCGCCCCACTC
>NC_085865.1:47199046-47204046 GCF_034702125.1 Engraulis encrasicolus
CATACAGGCTGGAAACATGACTTAGTGGTGCCTTTAACTAGCCTGATCCTGACCATCCCATAGTACTACCATTTAATTTCGCATTCATGGTTCTGGGGGTTGTTTGATCTGACACGATTGCAGGAAGCGGGAAGTTTGCACTCAGTTCTGGTTTGAAATGATTGGACAGCTCTCACCCAATCGCAGACAGTTACTAAACAACAACATAGCGTAGGCGTTTATGGTATCGCCACGAGCGTCCTCCCCTTTCGCCCCCACCAACCTGTCTCTTCGCTTATTGGCTGTTTTCTGGGGAGGGTTGGCCGGCTAAACCCTACCGCTCAACATCGCTCCACAGAAAACAGGGGCCAGACCAGTAGTGAAGCCAATCCTTTGGCGGAAGTACGTCGGATGGTGCGCGAGGCTAGCTTTTAACAGCTATAACAGTGAAACAATTGTACCGAGTGCAATGCTCACTCTACAACTGGCAACTGATGGTAGGCGTCACATGCAGGTGTTCAGAGTATCAGGTGGAGAGGATGGAGGATGAAAATGAAGTGAATTTATTGTGCCTCTCCGTTATTATCAGTGAAGTCACTGCTTTGTTGATTGGCATTTCAATAGCGATCTTAGTCATCGTAATAATAATCCTAAATACTGATGTAAGGGCAGAAATGTATCCACCATATTTGCTTTGGGTACTTGCACAAGTATGGACAGGAGACCCGATAGAACACTTTGATTGTGCCCAAGCAAAGCCACAAGTGACTATAGAATAATAGAGACATGGTGTGTGTTTCTCGACGGTGTCGTTGCTAACTTAGTTAGCAACTTACTTTGTTGCAAAGCAAATTCCCATTGGCAACCTACTAAGTTGCTAACTGATTTGAGAAACGGGCCCCAGAATAGAATGCTTTCTACTGCCACAATCTACAATGGCATTTCAATAGTGATCGTAATGACAATACTAAATACTGATGTAAGGGCAGAATTGATTCCACCATATTTACTTTGGGTACTTGCGCAAGGACGGACTGGAGACCCGATAGCACACGAATTACCAGCGTGCATGGTATGGAGACCAGACGATGCGCACCAAAGCATGACATTGCATGCATATAGGGAAGCAAAGCCCTGATGAAGGCCAGTACAGGCCGAAACATGTTGACAATTTTAATGTGTTCTACAATAAACTAGCTCAGTGTAATTAAAATGTTTTTTTTAACGAAAAGGAGGAGTGCCTTAGATATCTTCTAAACCTTTTCCAAGTTATGCTTAACCACAGAGCACCTTCGCACCATTGAAAAGAACACCAAAGCCCTCTGACCTACATCTTCTTTGGCTGGCAGTTCAATAGTGTCTTCTTCAGACCAAAGAGTATATCTACAAAAAAAGAATGCTATGAATACTTCAAATGCCTCAAAGAGATTGACAACAGAGAATGGCAGAATGCACAGTTCTAGGGTGCTATATAAACACATCAGAAACTAGAAATGCAGACGTCCGCCAAGAAAGTTGTTTGACAGAACATTTGACTACGTTACACCCTATTTTTTTCAAGTCTTTCTGCCTTCTTTTTGTGGAGTTAGAAACTCCACTCTAACGTCAAAATTCACCCAATCCCGCAATGGTGAAGAATCTTTAAAAACGTCCTGGCTCTGGATCGTATTCAGGATTGCTATCAAAATTTAATAATTTGTTCCTTTTGTCATTTCCTACAACTCAACAAAATTTTGTCCAAATCCGTTCATAATTTTGTGAGTTATCCTGCTGACAAACAGACAGACAAACAAACAGACAGACAACCCAACGCGACCGAAAACAAAACCTCCTTGGCGGAAGTAATAATCAGGTTTTATTTACAGAACAGGTACTGTGGTGAATAGGTGAGGTAAGGTGAGAACCTTCCTTTGCATTTGACATTTGAACAGACCACTAACCATGGAACTTGGCAAATCCAAATATAATGAATAGCTTAGGCTGCTCCTACATTGGTTGGCAAAAAACATACCCTATTTTATGGATAGGCTTAAGCTTACTTGTATTTACCATGGAGAAGAGGTGAGGGCTCTCCTTGGCATGTGACATTTTGAATAGACTAAGTAGTGTGTGGAAGTAAACATCACCCCCATTCCACCATTTCATTGATGGCAAAGCTGAGCGATAAGGATAATGAATAGTTCCTTAATGACAGAAATCCCATTTTATCTGCATGCTGTACAATAGTGAAGCAGGTGGGAGCCCTACTTGGCATTTGACATTTTTGACACATCACCACCATTCAACCATTTAGCAAACCTGATAGATGCTGCCACCTAAAATGGAAACAATCATGTTTTATGTACATTTACTATGGAGAAGAGTTGAGGGCCCTGTAGAGCATGTGGCATTTTTAATACATTAAGTGGTGTGGAAGTGAAATTTATCCCATACCACCATTTTGTCCATGATCCATCTGAGAAAGAAAATATGGACTGTACTGTACCTTAGGTTGCTCCTTAAAATGGCAGCAATCATGTTACATCTACAGGCACTATGCACAATATGTGGATGTCCTCGTTTGCATTTCACATTTTCAACAGACCATCTACCAGTAGTGTGGAAGTAAACATCACAACTATTTCATCTATGCTATAGCCAGGGTTCTAGATTAATACTGGCGAACCTGCCATATGCTGGTGAATTTTAATTTTGGCTTGTAGAAAAAATTGCCAAATTGACCAGTAGTACCCGACTGAAGTAAATTCTGAACGGTAAACAGCTGCCCATCTGATGAACGTTAAGACGCCGAGATTTCCTACATTTCCTACATGATCACTATCGTCATGATGTAGCCCACACCATTAGTGATTTATTATAATTGTCTAATAGCTGTTCCATACAGCTGATAGAAAATTATAATAAATCACTAAGGTTGCTCCTTAAAATGGCGACAATTACATTGTACCTCCAAGTACTTCGGAGACGAGGTGAATGCCATCCTTTGCATTTAACATTTTCAACAGACTATCTAGTGTGAAAGGGAACATCATCACCCTCCATTTCTTGCCATTTGTACAGTGCACACACCCACAGTAAAGCTGACTGGGAAGGATAATGACTACTGCCAAGGCTGGACTGGGGGAGAAATAGGGCCCGGGCAACTTTGGCTTAAAGGGCCCCCCCTCATGATTAGTGGCGCAGAACTGACTCACCGGTGGGCCCCGCACCCTCGTGGGTCCCTATTTACAGACATGTAAAAATGTTAAAAAATGTAAACATTTGTTTTTTACATTTCTGAAAATAGGGGCCCAGGAGGGTGCAGGGCCCACGGGGAAAGGCCCGGTTTGCCAGATGGCCAGTCCAGCCCTGAGTACTGCCACGCTGCCTGCTCCTAAAATGGCAACTCTTCCTTTCGGTAGTGATTCACTCCTTACCCCCATTATGTCATCATCAGATGAGCGAGTACATCATAATTCATATGGTTCAGTGACACCTCGTAAGTGATTTATCAGCCGATTGCTTCTGGATCCTTCTGGCGAACCCTATACTACACAATTACAGAAACCATTTACACATGACGGGAATGAAAAAGCAAAAGGCGCCTTTAGGGGCTCGGCTGATAAACTAAATTATGTCAAGTGAAAGAAAAAATGTCAAGTGAAAGCCTTTGGCAATTTCCGATGCTCCCAATTATTTTAGCGTGTGAAATATCACCGGCATCGAATGCGTCTCATGTAGTATGTCTGGCCTGTGTCAGGTGTGGAAATATCACAGACGCATTATAACTTTTAAAGGTCAACACACCAGTGTGCATGCATGTGTGTGTGTGTGTGTGTGTGTGTGTGTGTGTGTGTGTGTGTGTGTGTGTGTGTGTGTGTGTGTGTGTGTGTGTGTGTGTGTGTGTGTGTGTGTGTGTGTGTGTGTGTGTGTGTGCGTATGTGTCCATTTTTGTGCTTATGTGTCTATACTTGTAGCTAACTGTTATATATCCCTGCCAAACTATACACAACATCAGACTTTCGTATACATTACTCAAAATGTGTTTCAGTAATGCATCCTGTTGGTTTTTTTCTTATCTGAACACTTCAACCAGGAATACAGCAATATTACACAGTGTGGGTAGCTCTCAAAAGCAAAGTACAACTTCAACCTCCTCTCTCTCTCTCTCTCTCTCTCTCTCTCTCTCTCTCTCTCTCTCTCTCTCTCTCTCTCTCTCTCTCTCTCTCTCTCTCTCTCTCTCTCTCTCTCTCTCTCTCTCTCTCTCTCTCTCTCTTTGATTGAGTGACACCAACTTCCTGTGTGTTGTTTGGCCAAGGTCAACACACAACATCAAACTTTCGTATACATTATTCAAAATGTGTTTCAGTGCATCCTATTGTTTTTTTTCTCATCAGAATATTTCACCCAGGAATACAGCAATATTACACAGTATGGGTAGCTCTCAAAAGCAAAGTCTCAACACCATTTCTACCATCTCTCTCTCTCTCTCTCTCTCTCTGACACTTAGAGTGGGCAGGCCTTTGTCCTCCCCTGATGTTGTACAAGAAAACCTCCTCATTTCAATATTTCTGGTCCTCATACAGTGTAAAACTGAAATTAATGAGGGAAAGTGTCGCTGATTTTGTCATATTTGGGACATTCCGTTAGGAAATGTTTATTTTTTTCTCTACAGCCCTGAAGCAATAGTCTGTGCATAGTTCTCTCTCTCTCTCTCTCTCTCTCTCTCTCTCTCTCTCTCTCTCTCTCTCTCTCTCTCTCTCTCTCTCTCTCTGATTGAGTGACCCCAAGTTCCTGTGTGTTGTTTGGCAACATTTCACATACCTTCCTCCTGAAGTAAGCCCTGTGCCACTTGACAGATAACCACTTTGTGGTCGTGTGTGCGTGCCTGCATGCATGTGTGCGTGCGTACATGAGAGCGAGAGAGAGAGAGAGAGAGAGAGAGAGAGAGAGAGAGAGAGAGAGAGAGAGAGAGAGAGAGAGAGAGAGAGAGAGAACCACTTTTACAACCAACTCTGTTCTCAGTGATGTATGGACATAAT
>NC_085865.1:47214046-47224046 GCF_034702125.1 Engraulis encrasicolus
AGTGCTGTGCAGACATTATTTCACAATGGAAAACAGTGAATTCGACTAGAGGGCTGACTGGAGAAAAGTTAAGAGCTCCTGTTAATGGTTCATTACCTTTCTGACAAATTATGTGTTTTTTTGATAACCGGCACAAGTCTCCTTTCATTCACAAAATAAGACGGTACATTTTAACGTCAGGTAACGATCGAACAACACCAAAATTAATTCACAGAGACATTTTCCTAGCAAGTTCAGCTACTTTTCTGCATTGGTAGTTTTTGCTATGTGGGTAGGTAGTTACTCCCCACTGCGTTCCCTATTTTACCGTTCATTTGTTCCTCTCCTCTACCTTCTGCTCCTCCACCTGAACCTGCTGATGCATTTGCTGACTCTCCCTCTTTTAGTTTTGCCTCTTTCTCTCTTCCCCAAACATTCCTCTATCACCCTCCCCCACCTCCTCATTCTCACCCTTCTCTCTCATTTTCTTCAATCTCCTCCCCCTCCTACCAGCTCATCACTTTTCACTGCTTCCTCCCTTTTTTTCCTGCCAGTCTTTTTATCGGGCCTCTTTCCATCTGCTCCTGCTGTACTCATCCTCTTCTCTCCTCTCCTCTGCTCCCTCTTCTTGCTGCCAACCTGTATAGGAGATACACTAGTGTATCCCAAACTGGGTTAACACATCTCCATGAATTTGTTAGTAACAGTACTCACTTATTTAAGGTCAAAACATTTATTGCTGTGAGTATCAAATTAGAGTTTAGCATGGACGAATAATGTTTATTAATGGACAAATAATGTTTGAAATATGGGGGGTGATGGAAAGTATTCTTATATGAGCAAAAGGCAGCCCCCTCCGAAAAAAACTGCACCAGTGTTTGATGTGAGACACGAGATCACTCCTACATTTCTTGAAACCATAGTCACTCACTCCGTTAGCTACATAAATTAGTTGGTTGCCGGAGGGTAAAGGCATTGCAACCAACTAAGTTTTATCTGCCCATCAGTGCCACTTTTGAGAAATGCAACCCCTTGTAGAGGTTTCACTAGTGTGTGACGTGAGACATGAATCCATCCCTACATTTATCAAAGCCATAGTTGCTAACCAATTTACGCTATCTGGCTAGCAACCAATGCTGCTTTTGAGAAATGCAACCCTGTGTAGTGGCTGCACTAGTGTGTGACATGAGACATGAGCTTTGTCAGAGGACTTGCTCAACTTCTTGGAAAAAATGAATGTCTTTGTTAGCGTTTCAGGTATCAACTGAAAGAAGAAAAATCTGCACTCACAAACTAAGTCTCATTATTTATTTATAGATTACCACCATGTCCAAAAGCAAACGCGTTTCACACTCTAAGAAAATTTCCCTGCAAAATAACGGCAGTTACTGGCAATTATATTTACCTGTAGTTCTACTGTTATTTCACACCAAAAGTCAAATACAGCTCATTGCTGTTTAATGTATCACTGTATATAACATTTTTTCAGCAGCAATTGAACAGTTAAATAACAGTACTCTACAGAACGTTCACAGTATTAGTATTGTTAAACTAAAAGTGCTCTACAATATTTATGCAGTAGTATAAGTAAAATAACTAAATAAAATAAATGTACTGTGTGATGACAGGCACTGGGTCATAGTTGTATTCATGAATATGGCCATGGCAACTTCCCACCCCACCCATCATTCTCCATAACTGTGGTACCCTGGCCATGTTACCACCCCACCCTCCCATCGTTCACCATGACTGGAGTGCCTTGAGCATGATACTATGGCGCTATGCTGTATTGAGAAAATGATTGTCGGTGGTCCTTTGAAAGTGTGGGTATGAATAAAATTTCAGAGTACGCAGTGCTATGTTACAATGATAGTGTGCGAGGTGGGCTTTTTACTGTATCTCTTGATGAGCCAATGATGAATATAGCATTGGTCAGTCTTTAAAAAATGAATTTGCACCAAGTAGCACAGCAAACAAGCAGCACTACAAGCTAGCTCTCAAAGCAATGCCTAATTTGCAGCAGGCACATTATATGCAACAATGCCACAAATGATGCCACATACAGCAAGCTTTCACAAAGAGGAAAGTATGCAAGCATGTAAGCAAGCTTGTAGGCAAGCAAGTGCTATGCTGTGCCATGCAGGCCAGCCAGCAGGCAGGCAAGCAACTGAAGTGTTGATAGTCCAGATTTATATACAGGTGCAAGAGTACCATGTGACCAGAGTCATCAGGCCCTTGGCAGGTGACGCCCGTAATTGAATAATGGCATAACAGCCCTACTCAGGTGAGGCCAGGCACTGATTAGCAGATTGGTTTAGAAGAGGCTGCTTGTTGCAAGAGTGTTCAAATTCTTAAAATGTTTCAGCCATTCACACTTTCATATCAAAATCATAGTAATGAAAATCATCATAATGTGCTGAATCAAACACTTTTTAAGTATTGTAATTTCCTTAGAAATTGTTTAATGCTTGTTAGTATCAGAGAATATTTAACCAGTGAGAATGACATAAGTTCTTCAGGTGGTAGGCTATTGCAGCTTGATGGCGATCACGGACAAGTGGAGGATGATAGGGTTTCAATGGTGCTGCCTAAAATATTTTGGTTGCTTCCACAACGGCCAATGCTGCTATTGTGCAGTACTTACTGTTTATGCTCAATACTTGACTCAAAGTAGTATTTTCACAGTAGTTGTCTGTTTTTTCAAAAAACAGTAGAATGCTGTTGCAGAATTGCCCTAAATTAACAGCTATTTATTATATGGTGTGACGTCATCGGTCGAATGCTCCATTCATTTCAATGGGGCTCCCCAACGTTCGCACGTCTGTTATTTTTCGATAACGGACGGGTTGGTCTATAACAGACCGCTGTCAATGGCAACAAGACTTTTCACTGCTAAAGCGACTTTTCAACAAGACTCTAATCAGCTGTTGTGATAGACAGCACCCGTTGTCCTGGCTACCGCTGTCAATGGCAACAAGACGTTCACTGCTAAAGCCACTGGCTAAAGCGAATGTTTCATATCACTCCGCAGGGGGTCCGGTCTTTTGTCACTCTAATCAGCTGCGGTGGTAGACAACACCTGTTGTCCTGGGCCTGGCTACCTAGCTGTTGCCTAGCGGTGTTCCACAACGCACGGCACTGTTTTGTTTTGCGCAGCAACAATCTTTTGACATGAAAAATTATAATAAACTTAACGAAATGTCCCCGCCATGTGTGAATCATTTAAGTATATCCATATAATAAGCGGGTTAACGTTCGGCGAGTCGGTCGCTTTGTGGAATAGCAGCACTTCAGAGAGAACAAGACCCCTCCGCTCCGCGTCGGGGTCTAAAGATTCTCTCTGTCGTGCTGCTATTCCACGGTAGCGACCTTCTCGCCGAACGTTAACCCTTACTTGATGGCGATCACGGACAAGTGGAGGATGATAGGGTTTCAATGGTGCTGCCTAAAATATTTTGGTTGCTTCCACAACGGCCAATGCTGCTATTGTGCAGTACTTACTGTTTATGCTCAATACTTGACTCAAAGTAGTATTTTCACAGTAGTTGTCTGTTTTTTCAAAAAACAGTAGAATGCTGTTGCAGAATTGCCCTAAATTAACAGCTATTTCTTACAGTGCAGCTATCAAGCCTCCATCAGTGCGTGCCATCATTTATCAAAGCCATAGTTGCTAAGCATGTTTGCTGTTTTGTTGGTTGCAATGTAATCACGCACTGGCAACCAGCTAATCTACACAATCTGCCTAGCTACGCTGCTTTTGAGAAATGCAACTCTGTGTAGTGGCTGCACTAGTGTGCGACATGAGACATGAGGCTATCATGTATCAAAGCCGTACAGTAGTTGCTAAGTATGTTAGCTGTTTTGTTGGTTGCAAAGTAATTCCACAGTGCCAACCAACTTATCTATGCTATCGGTGGGCTAGCAATGCCGCTTTTCAGAAACCCACCCCTGTGTAGTGGCTACCCTTGTGTGACGTGAGACATGAGACCGCCCCTACCTGTGCAGCGATGAGGATCATGAGGTGAGGAGTGTGATTACATGAGCTTCTCTTCTTTCATGCCTTCTTCCTTTCACTCCTCTCCCTTTCTATGAACTTTCTCTTCTTTCACTGCCCTTGTTCACCCCCACCCCCACATTAATTACCTTTGTGTAGATTTGTAGTGTCGATTTCTCTTAATTGCCTTTGTCTACTCTAAACTCTCTGTCTCCCCTTACTGCGTGTGTCTATTCTTGCTGTTCTACCCTCCTGGCCTCTCTTACCACTCTAACCCCTCTGCTTTCTTATGCTATTATTCTCCCTCATCCTTTTCTGACGTTCCCTTTCATCCCTCCTCTCACTGTTCCTCCTCTTGTTCATGTCTTCTACAGTCTCCCTGATGTATTTATTCTTGTCTTCTCCTCTGCTCTTTCCTCCTGTTTTCCTCCCCTCTCCTTTTCTGTACCATACGGTCTGCTTCCTCACTCACACTAAAGCTCGGCGCACATCCATACCGTATGTGATATAAAGAGAGTTGGATGTACTTGGAAGGCCTTAGTGGAAGAGTGGTATACGAACCTGGCTGCAACCCTATGATTTAAAGCCCATCTCCGTGGCCCTCCGTATACTGCAGATGGGCCCGTCAACAGGCCTATCCAATGGGCCTATTCACTATTTGATGAAAATACTCAACTACATCATAACAACATTGAATTTGTTATAACATTACTGAGAGCCTTAACCCCTACTGTAAATATACTACCCCCGTGTCTAATGCAACGTGGCGGGACAGTGTCTGGTAAGTGGCTACGTAACAGATTAAGACATGGTCATTACAATTTTGGTGACAGGAAGGTTTTAACATACACTGTAACAAATAGCTGTTTATTTACGGCAATTCTGCAACAGCATTCTACTGTTTTTCGAGAAAACAAACAACTACTGTGAAAATATTACTTTGAGTCACATATTGAGCATAAACAGTAAGTACTGCACAATAGCAGTATTCGCCGTTGTGGAAAAACTAGAGATGCACCGGATCCTGATTTTTAGGATCCTGCCGGATACCAGATCCACTGAATAAGATCCTGCCGGATCCGGAACCGAATACCGGATCCTACAAAAGGGTCGAAACATATAGTCTACTCGCACACGTGGGCCCTTTTTATTACGTTGGCGCAAACTATTTTTTAGACTCATTGGCTTATTGCCACACTGCCTGCAATAGCCGCTTCCAAAGGGATTTCACTCCATGCAGTGATTGGGGTTGTGAAAGACTGAAAAGCCTAGGCTAGACATGCACCAGACCCTGATTTTTAGGTAACATGCCGGATACCGGATCCACTGCTTAAGATCCTGCCTGACCCGGACCCTGTGAAAAACTCTATTATCCTGACGGATCCGGAACCGGAACCGGATCCGGTGCATCTCTAGAAAATAACAAGTTATTTTAGGCAGCACCATTGAAACCCATTCATCCTCCACTTGTCCGTGATCACCATCAAACTTCAATACCACCTGAAGAACTGAAGTCATTCTGACTGGTTAAAGATTATCTGATACTATCAAGCATGATGAAACAATTTCTAAGGAAATGCAGCAAAGTGTGTGTAGCACATGCATTTTGATAGTGATGAAAGTGTGAATGGCTGAAACATTTTAAGAACTTGTAACACTCTTGCAACAAGCAGCCCCATCTAAACCAATCTGCTAATCAGTGCCTGGCCTCACCTGAGTAGGGCTGTTATGCCATTATTCAATTACGGCGTCACCTGCCAAGGGCCTGATGACTCTGGTCACATGGTACTCTTGCACCTGTATATAAATCTGGACTATCAACACTTCAGTTGCTTGCCTGCCTGCTGGCTGGCCTGCATGGCACAGCATAGCACTTGTTTGCCTACAAGCTTGCCTACAAGCTTGCTTACATGCTTGCACACTTTCCTCTTTGTGAAAGCTTGCTGTATGTGGCATCATTTGTGGCATTGTTGCATATAATGTGCCTGCTGCAAATTAGGCATTGCTTTGAGAGCTAGCTTGTAGTGCTGCTTGTTTGCTGTGCTACTTGGTGCAAAATATTTTTTTAAAGACTGACCAATGCTATATTTATCATTGGCTCATCAAGAGATACAGTAAAAAGCCCACCTTGCACACTATCATTGTAACATAGCACTGCGTACTCTGAAATGTTATTCATGCCCACACTTTCAAAGGACCACCGCAAACCATTTTCTCAATACAGCATTGCGCCATAGTATCATGCTCAAGGCACTCCAGTCATGGTGAACGATGGGAGGGTGGGGTGGTAACATGGCCAGGGTACCACAGTTATGGAGAATGATGGGTGGGGTGGGAAGTTGCCATGGCCATATTCATGAATACAACTATGACCCAGTATTTGCCTGTCATCACACAGTACAATTCAACTTTTTAACTGAAATGTACTGTTATTTTTCTGTAGAGTACTGTTATTTAACAGTTCAATTGCTGCTGAAAAAATGTTATATACTGTGATACATTAAACAGCAATGAGCTGTATTTGATTTTTGGTGTGAAATAACAGTAGAATTACAGGTAAATATAATTGCCAGTAACTGCCGTTATTTTGCAGGGAAATTTTCTTAGAGTGTAGGCTCTGTGCAAAGGAGTTAACCATCACTACTTAACCATGACTGCTCCACCATTCAGGAACCCTTCAGGCTAGGCATTCAGGAATGAACCCCACCAATGGAGCCCACCATGAAAGACCAGCCTAGACCAAGTACCACTGAGGATCCTAGACCAAGTACCACTGAGGACCCTAGACCAAGTACCACTGTGTGGTGTGTCACAATGACAATGGGAGTTGGCGGTTCCCAGTTGGGCTTTCGCTTTTGCTTTCAAAAGTCTGAGAATGTGCACACATCAGCAGTACAGGTACTCTACTAAACAGAAGATAACTGAAAGCCAATGCCAAATGTCCGCAGCACTGTTCAATGCTCCCAAACAAAGTTTAATTGCAGGTTGTTTCAGGCTCTCAGTCTTTTATCAAAGAGTCCAAAACGTTGTGCCATTAAACTTTGTTTGGGGGCATTGAACAGTGTCACCTTTATCATTTCCTTTCAGAAATGCAAAGTTCAGTCCACAGTCAGGGAGTCGATTTAACATCTTTTAGATTGTATTTGATAGCCCCTTAATGCACCTCCAGTGGCACATTGTAATAATCATTGAAAAGTCCTACAATACTATGACATGACACTGGGCCTTTAGTAATGCACTATGACTTGGTAACGAATGAAAATGTATAACACCGTGTATTAATGGGTTAACCCAGCAGTACAGCCCAGGAGTCATGCAGGAGTCAGTCAGGCAGGAGACTACCAGCCAGGCTCATTGTGCGGGGGAGTAAACCTAACCCAACAGTACAGCCCAGGAGTCATCCAGGAGTCAGTCCCACCCACAGCACATAACAGCTGTCTAATGTACACACACTACTACCGTACGCTATCTGCCCGGCTGATAAAAACACAGGCTGACTTATGTAAGGCCCTGCCCCTAGGCCCTGGCTGTCAACACCCATCACATCTCCCCACTCTGAAGCCCTGGACGGCCCAGTGGAAAAAGCTGTGCAAATGAAGCGTGCTCGACGGCTGGAGGGGGGGTTAGTTTAGATGGCATGTGCCATATTTTAGCTGGGTCAAAATGTGCCTTGCTGTTCGCCTCTAGGTTTAAGCAGACATGTGTATTTAGAGGTTTAGCATTCATCGAATGCAGCCTATTTGTAGGCCGTCTCACAATGGACAGATCAGGGCCTAAAATGTAATTATGTGGATTTATTACAGCACTTAAACCCTTCTTTGCCTGGTACATGCAGCATATTCAGAGTATTGATTACCCTACATTGGCATTGGTCAGTTACTGCAAGTAGGTAATGTAATTACAGTAATCTAATAACAGTGATGCACTGATATGGGCCTGCATGGGCCTACTAATGGGCCTCTGATAAATATATAAATAACTGAAGAAAACAAATGGACACATAAATCTGAAGAATGCTACGGGCAGGATTTAAGTATGTCTTGTCTACTGTGGCTTAAAACAAATGGCTACATTAAGCTTAGCTTAGTTCTGTTTCCCAACCATCACCACAGCACAGTGTGTGTGTGTGTGTGTGTGTGTGTGTGTGTGTGTGTGTGTGTGTGTGTGTGTGTGTGTGTGTGTGTGTGTGTGTGTGTGTGTGCGCGCGCATGCGTGTGTGCGTGCATGCGTTTGTGTGTGCGTGCGTGTGTGTGTGTGTGTGTGTGTAACTTGTGTGTTGTCTTTGAGAGGCAGCAATGAACAGAGCAGAGTAACAAAGTTTGAATGGTATGAAAATACTCAATTTCTCCAATGCTGCCTACAGTAACTTCATTACATTCTCTAAGTTCACTAAATCACTGTATTCTCTCAAGGAGAAAATGTGTCTAAAGCTAAAATCTAGAAAACTAACAAACTCACCTAGGCCTATTTATGTAAAATCTACAAAGCTCACCAGAACAACTAAACTCGTCGGGAAACGATGAGGCAACTGGCACGTGACCACTTACCTGAGAGTAAGAGAAGTGAGAGCGTGAGAACAAGAGCCCTCGTAAACGTTCTCATACTCGGAGCTCAAGCGCGAGGGTCGAGAGATGGGCCTCCTGTCAGAGAAGAAATATGAAACATATTCTAAACACCTCTTTAAATGGCGGATTCCTCATTTTGTTGTTTGAAACACTGACGTAACGTCAAGAGGAGACGCGGCTCAGGAGAGACGCGTCAGTACCTTGGACAGTTCCTTGCGAGATAAACCAGATTTAAACCACAATTTCTTTCAATACTTCGAGTATACACATTAAAAGCGATTACTGATACAATATGAATCAGGAAGCGAAACTGATTTGAACACGCCTTGAGCAAAACGTAATTTTGAAAGAGTTGAATTGATTTGCATATGAACAAATTACCGTTACAGTAATCTTTCAGTAAGACGGCGAGATATCCAAAAAGGGATTTAGCTGTCCGTCTTCCTGTGTTTCTGCTTGCGAGACAGCGGTGCTTTGTTTCCACAGCAAATCCCTGGGCTTCTTCACGGAGACATGGAGACCTGTGGATTCCACTTCACTATGAGCCCACTTCAGCGCCTTGATAAGAAAAACAACATCCGCTGCCACAAAGAAAAATCCTTTCAGCCTTTTGCATCACGCAAGCAATTTATATGAAAGCTCTGCCGATTCCCATCATCAAACAGTCGCCGTCAGAGAAAAAAAGCCGTCAGAATTACCTTTATGTGCGCTCTTTCCCTGTTCGTCTTTGTTTTCTCTCCATAAGTAGCCACTAGGCGCGCTTGGCATATTTTCAACAGGGCGCATGCGCGTCACTCCCAATTACTTTTTTCCCTGTGTATGTGCTGAGCTCGAGATCTGAGATCACCTCATTACACTCTTTGAATTCGAGCTCATTAGCGCTAACAGGAAATACTATCGAAACGTTTCAATCAGGTAGTCAGACAGTAGTCATTTGCAGCAATATTTTAGTGACATAACAACAAATCAAATGTAGCTTTTGGCATTGGGGGACATTTTAAAGTAAAATGACAATTCAACATCATCAGCATCTGTCTACAGCTGTTTCACACTTGCAGTTTTGATGAAGACCATAATAAATAGCACAATGAAAAAGAAAACAGTTGAAGAGTTCAGATGCAAAACCCCCTAAGTGCCATATCAGAAAATAATCTTAATTCATTTTTATTTAATACAATGCTACCAAACTTGCATATTTTTAAATTTTATTTATGTAATATAACTATTTATATGTATTATCAAGTACATGAATGTAAACCAAACTAACAACGGGGTTCTCTAAAAATATAGAAGTGCAGGTCTTCAGAAATGGGGGTTAGGGGGTTTTGCATCTGAACTCTTCAATTATATTTAATCTTGCATTGTTTTTTACAAAATACATTGGGGAAATATGCCTCATTGCATACTCCTACTTACTCAGATCGCATTATTTAGCCTTACACTTACGATAGCTACCCTCTCA
>NC_085865.1:47229046-47234046 GCF_034702125.1 Engraulis encrasicolus
CTCTGAACAAACGGCGGGTTTGGTCAAGACACACCATTGCAGTGGAGATTTTCAGGCAGGTATCTCGGCAGGCACCTTCACAACTGCCAAGCACAGCTTCAAACATTTGTCATGTTATTGGACTCCACAAAGTTGTGTAGTGTTGAATTTTTTTGTTTTCAGTTTCATCTTAGATTTTTTTTCTACTGTTCTGTTTCTATGTTATCTAATCATTTTATAATTTCAGTGGGGCACTGGGTTGTTGCGCTAGCACTGGGTTCGGTTCCGGACCCGTCTCTCTCTCCCACTCACTTGTCGCTTCTCATACTGTCCTGTCGAAATAGAAGTAGAAAGGCCCCTAATATAGCCTATAGGGTCTATATATATATATATCCCCTTAAGACACAGCATTATAAATTAGCTGTTACCAGAATGGCAATGACCAAGTCGTAATGTGTTACTAAAGGTCTCGTGCACTGTCATAGTAGTGTAGTACTATAGTAGTTAACTTTCGATGTCTACTGAACCCATATGCACCAAAGAGGCTCATGTCATGACCTGTGGGGGAGAGAAATGGTTAAATAGGGTTCTGTATGTGTTCTGTATGACTTCAGGGCTTGTTGGGTGGAATATTCCAAGCAGTAATTTCTCATGCCCTTAAAGGGACAGTTTGGTCAATTTCAACATGCAGTTGTATTGCTCACGCTACCCTTGACTTGTCAATACCTGGTGATGCCACATTTTTCGGCTCAGCCCTTTCCAAGATATGAGCAATTCTAATGGGGGCAGCGTTTGTTTACATTTTAAAAAATGAAACATAGGCCAACTCCAAATATTTTCCCAAAAGGTACTGCTGTTTGCTAGTTGTCTGCTGATGTTTTATAACCTTTTGGATGTTTTTGGGAAGAAATAAAAATGTTTTTTTGAAATGTAAACAAATAGCTGCCCCCATTACAATGACCAGGATCTCGGAAACGGCTGAAGAAGAAGAAAAAAAATCTCAGGCACTGACAAGTCCAGGGTAGTGTGAGCATTACAACTGCATGTTGAAATTGACCAAACTGTCCCTTTAACAATAAAACCTGCAGTGCTTACCATCTGAGTTGCTTGTCTTCGGATATTCATTTTAATTCTGCAGTAGCATTCACATGATGTACACTGTTATAATTACGCTTTACAAAGTTAAATACATACAAAACGAATTAAAAAATGGACAAACAAACAAACAGAGATACCAGAGACCAGCTGGCAGACTGGCTTAACAAAGATGCACTGTTCCAGTTTGCCTTCCCTCCCTCCTTCTGCCTGGCCGATGGTAATGCATCCTCCCATTCAATCAATAAAAAGGTGAAAATTGCTGTCTTAATGCACGACAGCTTCCTGTCAATACGTCAATGGAAATACACTTCAGCAACAGGAACCTCCTGCAAGCCTGCTACTGCTGCTACTGCTGCTGCTGTGAGAATCCCACAGAGAGCACCAACTACTTCACACAGGGTTGGACTGGCCATCTGGCACACAGGGCTTTTCCTCAGTGGGGTGACAGTCATCAGGGGGCGGATACTTTTGCTTTTTGTTTGTTTGTTTTTTCGAAAAATTTCCACCGGCCCACAAATGAGATGGGGCGGCCCATCGCTGCCTGCATCCTTAACATACAGTGGACTGACTTCATTATAATTGTAGTATGAAGGTGGGGTTGGGAGTGAGGGTCTGGTCCTGCCAAAATGTCCCGGGCTGGTTTGTGGACACGGTCCATCCCTGACTTCAGAAGCTTAGACAGGAAACCTTACACAACATGCACATGGACACATGCACACATGCACACATACACATACACACACACACACAGGGTTGGTAATGCTTGCACATTCTGTGTTCTATATTTAATCTCTTTATTATTCCCTGATACAGCCGCACACATATATTACACATATTTATCACACACACATGCACGCACGCACGCACGCACGCACACACGCACACAAACACACACACACACACACACACACACACACACACACACACACACACACACACACACACACACACACACACACACACACAATATTGCAATATGCATTCCCAAGAGCCTTTGCAGAGGGACAGTCCCTGGAGACAGGATATGCTCCTGTGAGATACACCTTCATCAGACAGCTCAGCACAGCTGGTGGAAGCTTAGCCATTCATTCACTTCAAACACACGCACAGACACACACACAAACACAGACACATACACACACACACACACACACACACACACGCACACACACACACATGCACACACACACACACACACACACACACAGGCCCACTGACAGGGGTGGACAACTGAGTATGTTGTCCTGGGCCCAGGGAGACAGGGGTCCCAGAAGTGGGTCCCCATTGTATTAGTTCTATGGTGGGTCCCCATTACATTGGATGAATTGGGTGGGGGGCCCTTTTAGATGACTTTGTCCTGGGCCCAGCGAAAGCTGTCAGCATCCCTGCGTGCGCATGCATGCACACACACACACACACACACACACACACACACACACACACACACACACACACACACACACACACACACACACACACACACACACACACACACACACACACACACACAGACGTACACAAATATACACAGCACAGCATGACTTCACAGTTTACGTATAGTTAAAAATAACATGCATAACAAACAGCATCTTTTTTAATGTGTCAGTCATCACAACTCTCCAGGACTCTGCTGTGTGTTGATAGCAGTGTCCTGGTGTGTGTGTGTGTGTGTGTGTGTGTGTGTGTGTGTGTGTGTGTGTGTGTGTGTGTGTGTGTGTGTGTGTGTGTGTGTGTGTGTGTGTGTGTGTGTGTGTGTGTGTGTGTGCTTGCGCGTGTGTTCAGGCGCCATTTAAGTTTGAAGTTTCTTTTTGCAGTACTTTTTTGGCATGTGTGCACAAAACATGTGCAATTAAAATGAGCTAAGGGACTGTGGTGTCTCAGTGTTTAGAGCACCCTACAGTGACAAGACCCCCAAGGGACCCAAATGTGACCAGTGGCCATTTTCCAACATTACACCATCTCTTTGTGCAACTCACATGCTACGGTCATCATTACTATAAAAACAAAATAAAGCAATGAAATTGTCAAACACACTTAGAAATAATAAGCTAATGAGCAAAAACACTGGTAGAGCACAGACGCCCACATTGCCAGCTAAGATAACAAATGCATAAAATAATCAGTGTGAAATACACCAACATACTGTCAACATTTCAGAAGAGTCATGCTGGCTTGCCAAGGTCTTTGCAAACCAAGAGACAAACAACCAAAACAATCAAACTCTGCCAAAAAACATGCCCTCCTTGGCAGAGTTAACAACAAGACCTAGTCGGAGACACGCAGGAACTTTGATGTCTAGCTAGGAGGTGAAAGCAAAACTTTTTAATAGGGGAAGACTATTGACAGGCTATGGAGAACAACAAATCCTGCAAGCCATTGGAATCAGCAATTAATCAGCTGTCAAAATGGCACACCGTGGCGCTATTATGAATCCCCAAAAGGAGAAACAAAACAGCAACGCAAATTAAAAAGCGTTTTATGCTGTACAGCTGCGGTTTCTGCTTTTGAAAAACAAACAACAACCGGGCCGCCTATTCCAATGGCATGCGTGCCGTTTTGGTTTCAACTTAGCGAGACTAGACTCATTGCCAAGGGGGAAAGCCGCGGTTATGAATAGCAATTGGCACCCGCCGCAGCAGTGCATTGGGGCTTAGTGTTTGGAATGGCAGACTGTTTGGGGCCAAGTATTTGTTCAACCAAGCTGGTATAAAATATGACCCAACCAACACAGTGAGTCTGAAGACCACACAGGAGACCGATGTCCCACGTCAGGGCTGGGCGGTGGAGGAGACAAATGGGTCAGTTTCCCCGGGCCACAGGGAGCAGAAGCTGACTTACCACTAGGCAAGCATATAGGCAATTGCCATAGGGTCCCAACCAAATCGGCCCTCCATAGGAGGCCCCCAACCCAACTGTCACATCAGTCACGATAAGCATACAAGGATCGTAATTTGTCTTGTATGTAAAGTTATCAAAGTTATATACCAAATACAACACTAAAATAGCACCCTCGCTCCCACCCTTGTGTTTTAAGAATAACTTTGGAGGGCCCTATGTTTAGGTTTTGCCCAGGGCCTGAAAGTGGCTATATCTGCCCCTGAGGGTGGGTGCAAAATTGTATACTCATTACATCGTAGTCTATGAATTGAGAGGGGGATACTTTCAGAGTAGTTTTCCTGGGGCCCATCAATGCTGTGAGTGGCCCTGGACAGATGGATCAACAAAAGCTGATCTTTAGCCAACACACAATCCACAATCCACACAATATCCCTCGCCAGAAAGTCAGACAGACGTGACACCGTGATTAATGGGAATATCACCCAAGAAGAAATCATGTGTATCTTAAAATTCATTGACACACATTGCTACTAGTTACTCGCTCAGTGAGCGAAGTCAAGTCAATAATATGTTGATATGTTCCAGCAAAGCGAGGCCTGGACAGAAGAGGAGAGTACAAGCATTTGATGTTGGTGGATTCAGAGATAAAAAAATTGTTTTGTAACTTTGAGCGATGCGAGTAGGCAATTGGAATGCAGAGTTTGAATTATCGACAGTTAATTTCTCACTTCTGCTGGGGCAGTTAAACCTGTGGGTATGTTGAGGAACATTCCAAAAGAGAGTGGCGAACAAGCGAGTGAACTAGAAGGAATTGACTAGTAGCTGCGTGTATGAATATAGCTTTAAGCTAGAGATGCACCGGATCCTGATTTATAGGATCCTGCCGGATACCGGATCCACTGCTTAAGATCCTGCCAGATCCGGAACCGGATACCGGATCCTACGAAAGGGTTGAAACACATAGCCTACGCGCACACGTGCAGACCCTTTTTATTACGTTGGCTCAAACAATTTTTTTGACTCATTGGCTTCCTGCCACACTGCCTGCAACAGCCGCTTCCAAAGGGCTTTCACTCCATGCAGCG
>NC_085865.1:47236546-47256546 GCF_034702125.1 Engraulis encrasicolus
GTGCTTGTCTCCTCATCCCGCCTCCTGGCCCCTCCTCCGTGGAGAAAACGATAAAGTTTCCCAGCTGTCAGCCTCGCCACAACAACTTTTGAGGGACTGTTTTTCATTCACCATCCCAATTGCAAATGAGAAAAAGACTTTACAATTGAGCTTTTGCAAGATATTGAAATATAATGCTGTTTTCAGTGATGTCATCATGACGAGAAGCAAGTGGAGGATGCAAGTGGAGGAGGCAAGGTCACATATTGGGATGCATCCACTACGTGGAGTAAGGTAGGGGCGGAGAGGTTTCCTGTTACCATTTTGTCTGCTGTGACATGTCATGTCCTTCACGTAGGTTCTTCATTGTTATCACTTTTACTGTACAGTTGTCACTATGCTGGTGCAACCTTTCCTGATTTTATATTGACCACATGGGCATCAGAAGAAATTGCATTCTCTTGGAGGGCCGAACAGGCTACTGTTCTTCAGGGTTAACTTATAGCCCATTCTTCTTAACGACAAGGAGCGGCAGCTTCACGGGGATTTATTTGCACTAACAGTAACGTAACAAATGCTTCGGTAGCCGCACTGACTGCATCGAAAACGCAATCGTTAGTTTTCACCTTTCTTATCCTCTCACGCCCCTCCCACGTCTAACCGAAAGAAACATAAGGTGCGCTGTCACATGTGTGTATGTGCCTGTGTGTGCGCGTATGTGTGTATATTGTACTTACTATGCGTGTCTAACTAAATTGCAAATTGCCTCATCCTAACGTCTTTGCCTATCCTGGCTATTTATCACGTGCTATTTTGAGTATGGAGGAGCCCACATAGAAAGTCTTGCTTGCGCACAGGTTCTGTTGTTATTACAGTGGTCTTGGGCTTCGGACGGGTTCGGACACAAACATTTTAATTCGTCTCGGGCTCGATCACTTTTCTGTCGGCTGAGGGCCGGGCTCGGACAGAAAAAAAACGGCCCGAGCCACACTCTAGTGTGTGTGTGTGTGTGTGTGTGTGTCCTCTCAATGCCCATAATGGGCCAGCAGCACTGGGCCTCTCTGCAGTAGCGCCCTGCCAAAGGCCAGGACTCACAGGTATTAAAATTGGCTGGACCTGCTTATGAGCTATTTTGTATGTGTGTGTGTGTGTGTGTGTGTGTGTGTGTGTGTGTGTGTGTGTGTGTGTGTGTGTGCGCACGTGGAAAGAAACAGAACATGAAGACAGAAATAGGTTTGATAACAGCTGCAGAGAAATAAAACAGGCAGGCCAACTGTATGAGAGAAATTGTAAACAAACCCAGAATGCTGAGAGTCTCTGAAATCACAGCTTTCCACAAAGAGTAATGATCATAGGCCTATATATATATATATATATATATATATATATATAGAGAGAGAGAGAGAGAGAGAGAGAGAGAGAGAGAGAGAGAGAGAGAGAGAGAGAGAGAGAGAGAGAGAGAGAGATGGGGGGGACAAAGGGAGGAAGAGGGGAGATAGAGAGGTAGACAGAAATAGTGCTAGTGGCTAGTGGTGCTAGAGAGAGAGAGAGAGAGAGAGAGAGAGATGGGATACAGTAGCTGAGCTGGGCATATACAATACAAGAGAGAAGAGACAGAAGCTAGCGGCATTTGGCCTGCAGGCGACAGGCTACAGCAGCTATGGGTCTACTGAGAGACAGAGGTGAATGGTAGGCTGGGGTAGGATAAGGTCTGTGACACGCGGGCAAAGGGAAGCAACAATAGGTCTGAAGTTCACATAAACCCAGCAGAGAGAAAAATGAATGCACTGAGACGAAAAGGACATAAAGTAGCTTGCCTTTGATGAGACAATCACATAGTTTGGGTGCTGAGGGGTTGGGGCAATAAGAGGGATTCTGCTGCTGTAGGGTTCAAGGGGATAATTTGCTTGCAGAGTTTTAAGGGCTATGTATATTGTCTTTACAGCCTGTCGCCCGCAGGTCTACTACGCAGACAGTTTTGATTTTTGCTCGATCCTGGCTCTGCGCTATGCCTCACAACGGTAGGGGCAGTAAGAGGATTCAAACTGCCTTCAATACAAGGAGTAAACTATACGTGTCTGTTGCTTTGTAGCTACACAGACTCGACGACAATGAACATGAAACATTTAAGATATGTCAAACAGCATTTTTGATTGCACTAGCAGCCACCACGGTAGTTTGGAACAAGGAAGTGGCTCATTGTCGAGAACAGGTCACACGAAGCGGAATGTTTATATGGAAACACAGTTCAACTGTCTTCAGCGTCATAACTTGCAAGTGCACTTGTTGTCTTTCTGTTTGTGTAAATAAATGAAGCTACGAAGCACAGGCAATTATTTAATGAATATCTCACAGTCCATAGCCCGGCGAAGGTTAGAATAAGGAAGTAGTTGTTGTTTGTTCTCGAGCGCAGAGGGCTCTGGTCGAAAGGACCAATCACATCGGCTCCTGCTGCCGTTGTCTTCCTAGCTGTCTGCGGGCGGGCAGTCACATTTTCAGAGGTGATCACCAAGGGCCTACTACGAAGCTGGTTTTCTGGCTTATAGGGGTAACTTCGAGAGTCATTTGGTCACGTGCAGGTGCAGCGTATGTTCCTGGTTAACCACAGTTGTACAGGTAGTTGTTAATACCTGCTGGGCATTGCTGCCTGTCGCACCTCCTCCGGTGCCCATAGGTCAGCGAGAGAAAATAAGACTTGTGACACAAATATCTTTATTGCATCAATTACTAGACAAACATAGGGAATACACATTCATAATGCATGCACAGGAGGTAGGCTACCTTCCTTAACCACCTTCGCATAGCTGTAGCCTTACGCCAGATCAGGTATCGTCAGTTGGTGTCCAGCCTTCTCTGAGCCATGTCTCGGGGAAAATCAACTGTATACTTTGTGGTGCCGCTACGAGCCTCATTTTTCGTAGTTGGGCAACGCACGCTGTCGTCGAGAGTGGGTGAGAGAGAGGGCGAGAGAGAGCGAGTGAGAGAGAGAGACCACCCGAGCAGCTTGCATTCCGGGAGGGGAGCGCTGTCGTTGTGTCAGCTTCATGCCATGTCACCCTTCCTCTAACATTGTCTCTAACCTTAACCCTAAACCTAACCCTAACCCTAAACTTAACCGCATAAGGTTAATCATCAGCGCAAGCCGATTCAGGGGATAAAAATACAATTAAACTGAGCAGTATGCGCGAGCATTTAAAGGAGAATTCCAGCCAGTTTGGATTCATATCCCATCTTGGGTGGACCGAGGGAAAGGGATGAAAGGGAAAACCGCGAGAAATGTTCATGCCTGCTGCGCAAAGTTGTTCAATTGCGCTGTTTTCGGTTAAAGCCTGGCCCGTCGGGCACGTATTTGAACTGTTTTAAAGCTCCTAGCGTGCATTAAAACCCTTTTGAACGCTTTGGCCGTGGTGTGTGTACCCATACAAGTCGATCTAGTGGTTCACAGTTCCATTAGGTAGCACAGGCACGATGCAATCGGAGTTTTCAAAAGTGGCGCACCTACCTCTCTCAGCTTCCGCCTTCCAACTACGTCCGCAAAATGGTTCGCCAAAGTGATACTTCATAGTAATCCATTTTATTTTTGTCCACCAAAGACGAGCCACAGGAAAGAAATTCTGGGACATGGAATTTACTGGCTGGACGTCTGACAGTTCTGGGATATAATACAAACACACAGACACAGACAAACTGACACAGACACAGACTCAGACACACACACCAAACACAGACACAGAAACACACACAAAGGTGCAGCAAAGCGACAGAGAGGAACACCCTATATACAGTAATATGCAGTATTACAGAAAACCAGTGGAAACTTGGGATGGTATAAACCCGAATGTTTGATTTTAAAACCTTGGGTAGGCTACGCGGCTTTCCTGCTGCGACAGTAGACTTCAGTTGGCTTTCTGTCAGCATCACTTTCACGCCGCTATGTGACTTTCTCTAATCTCGGCGATAACAGAGTGTGAAGTGTCAGCATGCTGGAGCATGTCCAACTTGTATGTGGTTATGTGCACATAAGTGATTGTGTGTGTGTGTGTGTGTGTGTGTGTGTGTGTGTGTGTGTGTGTGTGTGTGTGTGTGTGTGTGTGTATTTATCAGTGTGCATGCAAGTCCACATGGGAAGGGTAGGGGTGGAATAGTTTGTTGATAAGGCACCCCACCCCTTCCCCTTACAAACGACACCACCACCACTGGCCTCACATAATTCTGTATTTAGGCGCATAGGGACCTGCTGGATTCTGAGAGAGAGAGAGAGAGAGAGAGAGAGAGAGAGAGAGAGAGAGAGAGAGCGAGCAATGACTTAAAGGAACTCAAATGAGAAGCAGAAAGAGAAGTAGATTATAGAGAGAGAGAGAAAGATAAGATACGATCTAGCTAGAAAGAGGGAGAAACGGAGAGAGAAATGGAGAGAGGGAAAGGGAGAAACGGAGAGAGAAATGGAGAGAGGGAAAGGGAGAGAAATGCACAGAGAGAAATTGAGAGAGAGAGAGTGGGAGGAATGTGAAGATTCCTGTCCTGAAAGACTGCTGAGTGCACCGCTGATGGATGATTGCAGATGGAAGTGGGCAATCCAGGCCTGCCACGCGGGGCAGTGATGTGATGTGAGGCTGAAGGGGGCGGCAGGACAGACAGACTGACACAGGGCTGGCTGGCCTGGGACCAAAAATCAGTCTGGTGGCTAACTGGTCTCATAGGACTCAATGTTAACTGCTAGCTTAGAGGTAAAATTTGCACTGCCATACCCAGAAAACGGTTGAAAGTACAAGAGAACTGTAAAACCCTATTGTTCAACTAAAGGGAAGGTGTAATATAAGCTTATTTCCAAAAATGGGACAGTATCACTTTAATATAGATTTGACCAGCATGCTTTATTTTAATCTGTCTCTGAGAGGCCTGCTGTGTAGCGACATCAGGACAGATACCATTGAGGGGAGGACCAGGCCAAAATCATGCACAATCCACTGAACATGCCCTGTACAGCATACTGTATGGCCAATCCCGCCTAGTGCTGCCAGATGTGTATGATCAAATCCCGCCCAAAAGGTTCTCAAAATGCGCTACATTCTGCCTGATTTCAACAAATTACATAGATTTCTATGGGCATAAAATTGCAGAAAAAAATTCCCCCTTTTTACCCGCAGACGGCCATCTCAAGCAGCCCAAATGACCGGGTAACTGCCCAATCTGGCAACACTTCCCGCCATGAACTGACACATAACCAGAGACGGTTTATTCTGAAGAATTAAAGGGACACTGTGCAAGAAATGGTCAAAAAAGATACTGCAACTATGCTGCTCATTGAAAGTGGGCTGCCTATTGCCAACTTTGATCTTTACATGAAAGTTTACTAAGTAATAAACAAATATTTTCTAGTATGGTCCAAGTAGTCATTTTTGCTGCTAAAAATGGCTATTTTGGGAAATTCAAAATGGCGGACCATGGAGAAGATCCCCCTTTTCATGTGTGAAAAGTGCAATTTTTCCAGTCATAATGAATACTTAGAATTTGATGGTGGTGGTAAGTATTCATGAAAAAGGTAACATTAGTAGGCTAAATGGGCAGCATGAATTCTGGAAATAAACAATTGAAAATCTCACACAGTGTCCCTTTAAGGAATCTTTGACGTAACAGGATAGAGAAACAGGCTTCTAATAAGGCAAGGGGATTTCAGATGATTCGAGACTTGGTGTTCACATCACAAATGACTTGACATGGACAAACAACACACACAATATCATTAAGAAATCCAGGCAGAGACTGTACTTTCTGCGCCTGTTGAAAAAGTTTCCACACCCATCCTAAAAGCCTTTTACTCCTCAGCAGTGGAGAGCATCTTAACATGGTCCATCATCACCTGGTACGGAAATGCCACAGTGCGTGAACAGAAAGAACTACAAAGGATAGTGCGCTCTGCTGAGCGCTGTATTCGCCAACCTCTGCCAGCCGTGAGAGACATCTATACAAAGAGAGTGCTTTCTAGGGCCCATAACATTCTCAAAGACCAATCACACCCAGGATTGAATCATGCATGCGCATGCAGACAGCAATGCATTCTGCATGAAAAGGTTGCATGATGGTTAGAAGTCTTATCCGACTTTCGAGATTTCAGTCCTGTTGCAACGACGATCATGATGTCAAACTCTCGCGGGACCAATGCGAGTGCTGACAGGCCTTGCAACTCCTGCACTTGCTTACAGTAGGCACGGTTGCAACCAAGCATCAAAATGCTTGTTCAACACGAGATCTTCTTAGTCTAATAAAGGTGGAGTTGAATGCTTGGACAGTTTTTTCTAACATGATTTCCCAAGACATAAAAAACGCTGCTTCCTACTTGGAGCAGCGAGTGTACTGCCTCACAAGCATGTGGGCTACACCTGCAATTCACGTCAGCTTGATGAATGCCAATCACAGCAGATTACCAACGGCATGGAAGAGGTCTTCTGGCCAGCGCTTGCTCTTGTGGTACTGCGTGGCTGCTTTACAAAACTTTTGCTCCTGAGATGGTTTAACGCCATATGACACGACTGCGGCGCAGAGGTCACTCCCTTATGCTGCGTCGTGAACAGAAATTCTAACCAGGATGCTTCACGTGGACACAGTGAGCATGCTCGCTGCCTAGGAAATTTGCTGCCTGGCTGAAAAAAAACGCCATCATGAACGACCTTATTCAGTGATGTCTGTCTAGACACTTTATCCAACACCCCTTAACAGTTCGCACTACACCCCACTTCAACTCCTCCTACCCCATCTGTCCCCCCACACCTCACAGGTGATGTGCGAGCTCATCATCTTGTGCAAATTTGTGGTCGACTTAAAATGTGCTGTGTTTAATAACTTAGTTCTCACTGATGTACTTATCAATAGCCCCATACGACTTTGTTGCTGTCGACCAACATTGACGAAGCACGTGAGCGAGAACTTGTTGTCACCATGTGGGTGTCATTAAATACAGCGCATTTAAAGTCGGCCACAAATATGAACGAGACGATGAGCTCGCACCAGTTTGCTCTACTAACACACCACGTGTGAGGAGTGGGGGGACAGGCAGTGAGGAGGAGCTGAAGTGGGGACCTGCGCAAACTTGTGTAGAGGTGTGATATAAGACTCATATACACACGTGAGTGAGTTGTTGACCAGTTCATGGGCGAGTAACCTCGGAGGAGGTCTGCAGACGAGCGTTGAAGGGGATAAGCAACTGCAGAGGTTGCAAGATCTGACTGCAGTCGCATTCATCCCGCGATAGTTTGACACCATGTTATCACTGAAATTTTGAAGTTTGACAGGAAATCTAACCATCATGCAGCATTTTCATCCAGAGTGCATTGCTGTCTAAATGCGCATGCATGCGTTGACGACTACTTGAATGCACTCAATGTTGATCAACGACGACAACAAAATGAATGCACCTATTATTTTTACTTCTTACACTCTTATTGGTCTTGTCTTGCACTTAAATGTATGTCCTTATGAAACACCACAGAGTCCAAACTTCTTAGTGTTCTTCTTAAGACTACAACGATACTAGTTCGGCAGCACACATCTTTTTTCATGTGGGATTTTTTTGTTTTTGTTTTAGAACAATGTAGAATATGCAAATTAAATTGGAGATGAGCTTTAGATAAGAAGGCTGATTCGAATCCCACCCTTCCACTACCTGGCTGAAGTGCCCTTCAGTAAGGCACCTTACCCCACAATGCTCCATGGACTGTAACCAATAGCCTACCCTGTATGAAATAACTAAGTCGCTTTGGATAAAATAAATTATTTTTTTCTTCGTTTGCCTTGCATTGTTATACTAATACACTGTAAAGGCAGATTACTTTTCAGATGAGTAATATTATTTGAAGTTAATTTGTACAGATTTCTGAAATAGTAGCTCTACACGCCACAAATAACAAACAGTTCATGTTAAAACAAAGTCCAAACAACAACCCATTTTTAATTACAATCAATAACACACATTCAAAAGGGAAAAGAACCCATTGAATTCAGTTTAAGTATGTACAACATGTACAACATTTTACATCTCATTAAGTCACTCAGATTATATGCATGTACAATCAATCAATCAATAAGGGAATTTCTCAAAACCGCACCCACACGCGCATGCACGCACACACACGCACACACACGCACACACACACACACACACACACACACACACACACACACACACACACACACAAAGAAAATAGACACACAAACAATTAAATGATTATTTAAAACCATATCTAAAAATGGAGAATGGGAAAAATATATCAGTTGTGCACCCACACAGACACGGAGCCACACAAAGAAAATAGACACACAAACAATTAAATGATTATTTAAAACCATTTAGTTGTGAACTAGAGCATACTGTATCTCACTGCTGTGTCAAGTAACAAGTGAATCAGAGCAAGTCCTATGATGTATTAGTCAGGTCAAGGCAGGTACGGTAGCTCAAGGAGCTCAACCCTGCCCCAAGCACCTACAGAAAAGCACCATGTACAGCAAAAGCAGAGAGAATACAAGAAGAATCTGGTACAAGGGCTCACACAGGATACGCTGTTCATCACTTTGTACACATCTGCAGGCAGGTACATCATGTCCCAGGTTCTTCCAGTGACGATGTTATACCCTAAAGTAGTGTTTCTCAACGGGGGTAGTAGAGCCCCCCAGGGGGCGTTGGAAAGCTGTAGGGGGATGTTGAGAAGGATACATCTGAAAGGGGGCGGTGCTTAGATGCCATTGGGGGGCATTAGTCCATTTTTTTTAACACCGTGGGGGAGCATTGTCGTGCTTATGATGATGTCAAGGGGGCGTTGGGATGCTTGTGATGAGGCCAAGGGGGTGTTTGTTCAAAAAAGCTTGAGAAACACTACCCTAAACTTAGCTGCACTCACACAGCTAACTTTGTGCATCTACTTCGGAGGAGGACTTTTAGATCTTTTGCACAGAAATACAGTGTATCTTGTCTTTCACAGTGTTTGGTTTTTCATACACTGTGGACTTGGATGTGTTCCATCTCCATGCATGTTCAGCTGCACAGTAAAAATACCAGTCTTAGTCTAACTCTTAAAGAGTTGAAATGAACTCTGTACAAACAACATTTGGTCCCTCTCAAAAATAGTGCTAATTTTACTCTTTTGTCAGTGTAACATTTTCTATCTCAGCCTGCCTACTAAGCCGTGTCGTCTTTCAGTGTGGGCTTTCAGTCTTTCAAACACAGTGGACATTGGGTCTCATAGACAGTGGGCTTGGATTTGTTCTCAAACAGTAAAGCTTTTGATCTTACACACTAGACTTTGAGTCATTCTGGCGGGCGCTGTGGCACAGTGCGCTAAGCCCCCCACATTTGGACTTGCATGCCTATGGGGACCCCGGTTCGAGTCCGGCCCGGGGTCATTTCCCGGCCCTCCCCCATCTCTCTCTCCCAATCATTTCCTGTCTTTTCTCCACTGTTCTGTAATAATAAAGGCCAGAAGCCCCCTCCCACCCAAAAAAAAGACTATGAGTTGATCTGACATACAGTAGTGGTATTCCTGTCTTTCACCCAGGTTGGAATGTTATAGACATCGGAAAACATTAGGCTTGGCTGAGCTCTCACATTGTGGGGTGGGTCTAGTTACTTTTTTCTTAAAAAGGGTCTGGCGGGGTCTCACAGTGGGCTGGGCAGGATCCTTCTGTCCCACGGTCTGTTCTGAAAGAAGGTCCTGCTCTCAGACTTGGGGTACATTCCACTATCCTAACTCATGTCCTCCACCTGTGCTTGTGGCCTCACACCTCACTGATACCCCGCCTCCATGGAGTGAACAATACAGTTTGTGGGGCAGCCGTGGCCTAGTGGTTAGAGAGTTGGTCTTTCAATTAAGGATAGACCGATATACTATATATATCGGGCTGATATTTGCGCTTTTTAAGTGTATCCGTATCAACTAATACGGGTGTGGTTTTGGCCGATACACAATATTTATTATTTTATGTCCACCAAGCACCAAGACACTTTATTTTTTTATTACTTGATAGTTAGACATTACTTACCGTATTTTTCGGACCATAAGACGCACTTAAAATACTAAATTATTGTCAAAAATGTACAGAGCGTCTTATAACCCAGAGCGTCCTATGTGTGTTTTTATTTAAAAAAAAAAAAAAAAAAAAAAAAAAAAGACGGCCGCTGCTAATGAAACTGTCATTATTTTAGAACGACTTCGGAAAAAAGTAACCGCATGTTATCGAAATATGAATGGCCATTACAGGCCACCATAGTCGGGAGCTTTGTGCGGGATACAGTAGCTGTAAAGTAGCTCTTACTGTACACAATTCCACCTGTTACTGTACACAATGGCACCTGCTAAGAGGCACTCCTACGAAGCTGGCTTTAAGCTTATGGTTATCGGTTTCGCATTAGAACACGGGAATAGAGCTGCTGGGAGAGAGTACAACATAAATGAATCAATGGTCCGGAAATGGAGAAAACAAGAGAATGAACTGCGTCAAGTTAGAAAAACTCAAAAAAGTTTCAGAGGGAACAAGGCGAGATGGCCACAGTTGGAGGACAAGCTAGAGCAGTGGGTTATGGAGCAGAGAGCGGCGTGTAGAAGCGTCTCTACAATAACAATCCGACTCAAGGCAATAACGATGGCGCAGGACATGGAGATCAACGACTTTCGAGGGGGCCCTTCTTGGTGCTTTCGCTTCATGAGAAGGCACAATCTCTCCATCCGTACTCGAACGACGGTCTCGCAGCAGCTGCCGAAAGATTATGAGGAGAAGCTAACCATTTTCCGCAGCTACTGCAAGGACACGATCGCTGAGAAGAGTATCCCGCCAGAGAACGTGATAAACATGGACGAGGTCCCACTCACCTTTGACATTCCCGTGAACCGGACTGTCGAGAGAACGGGAACCAGCACAGTGTCGGTACGAACGACAGGGAACGAGAAGGCATCATTCACCGTTGTCCTGAGTGTTCAGGCTAACGGTCAGAAACTACCTCCCATGGTGATTTTCAAAAGAAAGACTTTGCCAAAAGAAAAGTTTCCGCCCGGTGTCATCATCAAAGCTAACCCCAAAGGCTGGATGGATGAGGAGAAAATGAGTGAGTGGCTCAGAGAAGTCTATGTCAAGAGACCGGGTGGTTTTTTCCATCAAATTCCATCAATGTTGATTTTCGACTCCATGCGGGCTCATCTCACTGATGCTGTGAAAACCCAAGTGAAGCAAACCAATTCGGTGCTTGCCGTGATTCCGGGTGGGTTGACCAAAGAGCTCCAACCTTTAGACATTGGTGTAAACAGGTCGTTCAAAGCCAAATTGCGAGCGGCGTGGGAACTCTGGATGACCGAAGGCGAACACACGTTCACCAAGACAGGGAGGCAGCGACGGGCGAGTTACGCCACCATCTGCGAGTGGATCGTGGATGCCTGGGCAAAGGTACCAGTCACCTGCGTTGTCCGAGCTTTCGCGAAGGCAGGAATCATCAATGCACAGCAAAATGACAACGACACTGACTCTGAGGGTGACGATGAGGGCGAGCGGGCCATGCTCATTGCCGAACTTGCCCAGCTTTTTAACTCGGACACCGAGGATGAAGAGTTTCAGGGATTTATGGAGGAGGAATGAACTTTTTATCTCGAAGTGCGTAAAATTCTAAGCCTGCGTTCATTACTTGCAGGAGAACTGTTCTTCATTTGACTGTTCTTTCACGTGCTGTTCCATTCCCGCTGTTTGAGGGAGTCAAATGGATTTATGAAATTAAATGGAATCTAATGGATTTACAGTTGTTGCCTTATGGCGGTGGGTCCTTGAAAACGTGAGTGATTATTATTTGCATTTTTGAACTATCCGAAGTGTAAAATGAAAAACATGAGAAGAATAAAGTTTGACATATTTGACACATGTTTCATTTCATTAATAATAGGTTACCGGTAATATAAATAGGAATGCACAATGGAGGGAGGGAGTGACGCTGTGTGGGAGGGAGGGGGAGAGACGCAGCAGCGGAGGAAGCCAGGCCCTTTCGGTGTTTTATATGAATCTATTACTCTATGCATAGTACATGGCTTGAAACGTTTATTTTCATTGGAAAAACATGCTTTAAAAAGTGCGCCTTATAACCCCGTGCGTCTTGTGTGTGAAAAAATTCACGGTCACTGATGGTGCGTCTTTTGACCCAGTGCGCCTTTTGGTCCCGAAAATACGGTAATTGTTAGAGTGGGTGTTTAAATGTTCTACCTCAATTTGATAATGTTAAAGGAATGTTTATTTTTAACTTGAGACCTGGAATATTTGTCATTTTTTAACCTTTTTTTTAACCCATATTGGCCCCAAATATCAGGTATCGGAAATTGGGTATCGGTCAAGGGTGATGGGAAAAAAAAATCGGTATCGCATCGGCCATTAAAAAACCTGTATCGGTCGACCCCTACTTTCAATAGGGGTTGCCGGTTCGAATCCCCCCTGACCACTCTCTACACCTCCATCCATGGCTGAAGTGCACTTGAGCAAGGCACCTAACTCCACATTGCTCCAGGGACTGTAACCAATACCCTGAAAAATAATAGTTGTAAGTCGCTTTGAACAAATGAAAGCGTCAGCTTAGCTAAGTGAAATGTAATGTAATGTAATGTTTTCCCGCTGTCAGCCTAGCCACAACTACTTTTGGGGGGCTTTTCCCCATTCACCATCCCAATTGCAAATGAGAAAATGACATTTGAACTTTGCGAGATATTGAATTAAACTTCTATTGTCAATGATGTCTTCTGACGTCATCATGAGGCCACAAGCACAAGGGAGGATGGAAGTTTAACCCTTGATCTCGCCTGTGGGCTGCTGCATTACAGGATAATGATGTATCCTGTTTTACTCTGTGAACTCAGCTGGGTGTTTTTTTTGTGGATTTTGAGTCTTTCACACACAGTTGACTTTGACACAGTGGGTGTCGAGTGTCTTACACACAGTGGATTTGGATTTCCTGTTCCGCAAAAGAGTAATCTTTCACGATAGGCTTGTTTGGGTTTTCCATCTTACAAATCTATCTCACAGTTGTCTTTGGCTGTGTTTTGTTTATTACACATTGGATTGGGATGGGCCCCATTCCCCCTGTTGCCGCCTCTCACATGATGGATTGATTCTGATATCTTCATAAGAGTAAAAGTATGCACATCCCACCTCTCTGAGGCCAGGTGCAGGACAAAGGCGTGCCTGATAGTGGAAAGAGCAGAAGTCCGCACACTGTAGCTGACCCTGTTGGGTCGAAACGTTGTATGACCTGAATACATTTTCAAAGCGGAGCCACAGTGGACTTCTACTCTTGATTCTGATATCTCACACAGTGGGCTGTCCATCACGAAACCCCGAACACATCACAAAATCATGCCCCCAACCGACATTGCCAAAATCGCCTTAAAACATGTTGAAACATATTGAAAAACATTGAAACGCCATTGTTTTCTACACTATTGCCACACTGTTGTAATAATAACATTACTATAAGTGTTTTTTGTCAGCTGTTATAAGCGACTGCCGCCGATTTTTATCACGGGGGCTGGGCCACTGCGAAAGGAGCGGTATGTCAGAGGGAGTGTCGCCCGGGTGCGCAACTCATTGTAGGACCGCCACTGTGTATCTCAAACAGTGGGCTGGGCGGAGTCTCTCTGTGCCTCGGTCTTGTGTAGCGAGCTCCTGCTCTCAGACTTGATCCCCACTGTGGGGGCGTCATGGGGGCTGTGTGAGGAGAGGATGGTGCTGTGGCTGGGGGTGGTGGTGATGGGTGCAGGGGAAGGAGACGGGTGTCTCTTCTGCATGGGCTCTGATGCTGGTTTGGAAGGCTTGATGGCGGCGAGCCTCTCTCTCATCTCATCCAGCCTCTTGGCTATGGTGCACTGCTGCATGCCCAGCAGTAGGGTCCTCTCCTGGCTCTCGGCTGCCTCTGCAGGTGCCTACACAAACATACAATCAATGTTGCTGTGTTACCTTAACACTGAGAGAGGGGGGCACTAGGAAAGTGTTAAAGGTGCACTGTGTAATATTTTAGTATGTTGCCCATTCACAAATGCTACCTTTTTCATGAATACCACCACCATCAAATTCAAAGTATTCTCTATGCCTGCGGAAATTGCACTTTTTCATGTCCGCCATTTTGAATTTCCAGAAATAGACATTTTAGCTGCAAAACTTACTGTACGTTTGTCATACTAGTTAACATTAGGTTACTATTTAGTAAATATTAATGAAAAGATCAAATTTGGTTGGAGACAACAGTGTTTCAATGAGCAGCATAGTTGCAATACCAACTCTGGCCACCATCCTACACAGTGCACCTTTAAGGCTCTAAAAGCGTCAAATTAACACTGTAAAATGTACTTTATATGTGCCATCAAAAAACATTATCTAGGGGAAAAAATGGTTATAGAGAGGATCCACTTCAGACTCAGGTACAGTCTACAGCAGAGTTTCCATCCGTGCCTTTCAAAAAGTGTCAGGGGATATGGGGCTTGTTTGAGGAGCTATGAGCCATTTGTTCCCAGACTATTGTTCTAAACTAAGTGTCAGGAAACAGAGTGTTTATCCCCAAGTGAATTTTGAAGTTGAGAAGTGTGTGTCTGAGTGCGAGAAGTGTGTGTGTGTGTGTGTGTGTGTGTGTGTGTGTGTGTGTGTGTGTGTGTGTGTGTGTGTGTGTGTGTGTGTGTGTGTGTGTGTGTGTGTGTGTGTGTGTGTGTGTCCTTCATCAAAATCAATTACCTGAGAGACTGTGTGCGGCCCCAGGTGAGGCCTGTGTGCTTGTGATGGCTCTGTGTGCGTGTGGGAGTGTGTCCGTGTTTGCAGGTGTGTGTGCCCACGTGTTTGTGTTTCTCTCTCTCCCTCTGTGTGTGTGTGTGTGTGTGTGTGTGTGTGTGTGTGTGTGTGTGTGTGTGTGTGTGTGTGTGTGTGTGTGTGTGTGTGTGTGTGTGTGTGTGTGTGTGTGTGTGTGTGTGTGTGTGTGTGTGTGTGTGTGTGTGTTTTGAAAAATAATGTATCACCTGAGAGACCGCACAAGTTCCAGGTGAGGGTTGTGTGTTTGTAATAGCTGTGTGTGTGCATGCATGCGTGCATGTGAATGTGTTATCTGAGAGTGTTACCTAGGTAGGGGCTGTGTGTGTGTGTGTGTGTGTGTGTGTGTGTGTGTGTGTGTGTGTGTGTGTGTGTGTGTGTGTGTGTGTGTGTGTGTGTGTGTGTGTGTGTGTGTGTGTGTGTGCGCGCGTGTGTGTTTGCTACCTGAGAGAGCGAGACCGCACTAGGTAGGGGCTGTGTGTGTGTGTCTGGGCTCTGGAGGAGTGGGGCCAGCTGCTGGTACACTTCATTATCTGGTACACGTCTCTTTACCTCCCGCTCCACACACACCTGAGAGAGAGAGAGAGAGAGAGAGAGAGAGAGAGAGAGAGAGAGAGAGAGAGAGAGAGAGAGAGAGAGAGAGAGAGAGAGAGAGAGATGAGCCAAAGAAAAAAAGCAGGAGTGAGGAAAAAAAAATGTTTCCGTAAGGGAGGAAAGTGACAGAAGGACAGACGGAAAATAAAAGTGACAAAAAAAAAATGGAGTGCAAGTAAGTAAGGGGCGCCACGGGGGAAAAGGAACGAGGGACACAAAACAAAATGACAGAGAGGAGGAGGAGGAAAACGTTGCATGTAGTGTATGTGTGGGAGGGAAAGAGGGGAAATTAGAAACAGTGGGCTGTTTCAGGACAAAACACAGAGAGTAGCCAGTAGTCAAGCTAAGTGTGAATGAGGGTGCTTCTCATATCTGAAAGGTGCTGGGGGGCAGGAGATGGTTTCCTGGAGAACATTTCATTAATGTTTATTGCTCATACCCCCCCATTCACACTCCCATGGCAACCAATTAAAAGTAATGCTCTAAAACAAAAAATAAATATATTTTAGTAGCCACTGGGAAGGACAAGACCGAAACTGCACCATCCAATAATTTTAAGTGACCTGGAAGTGATTTAATGGTGATTTGTTCGGCACAGTACATTTTGCAGTGTTAGTTCAACTTAGAGAGTCCATTTTAACATCTTCTTGAGTGTATTTGGTCCCAGAGTACTCTCTAAGTGTTGAATTAACACTGATATTTTACTGCTAATGACACCAATATGTGCTGAGAAGCAGTGTGCACAACATGCAGCATCATATCCATATACAGTACAGTAGTATGTACGTTATTACAAAGAATCATCATCTATATAAACCAGGTGGATGGATGTGTGATGCTCTTGCCTGCTCACACAAAACCTGAAACATCTTCGATCATCTTAAATGTCTATGGCATTTGATGATGTGATGCTTTTTCATTTTATTTTATTTCATTTATTATGTTTTTACTTTATTTTACAACCTTATTCATGGTCCTATTTTACAACTACACTGTACTTTAACCCCTTAAGACACGGCATTATAAATAAGCTGTTACCAGTATGGCAATGACCAAGTCGTAATGTATTACTGAAGGCCCCTTGCACTATCATAGTATTGTAGTGCTATAGTAGTTAACTTTCAATGTCTATTACAGCATGCCACAGGAGGTACGGAGCGCATTAAGGGGTTAAGGTTTGTCTTCTCCTGTTATCCGTCTATAAGTGTTTATGTTGGTATCTTGCAGCAAGATACTGCACATTTAATTTCCCATTTTTGGGAAAAATAACATTGAAAGTTGAGGTTGCAATAGATCACAAGGCATGTTAGATGTCACGCTAGGGACACATGGAGGCGAAATGAGCGAAGCGAGGCGAAATTCAGTGCTCCATTCTGACAGCTCAACCATCATCAGGTCGTCGCAGCGAATGAAATTGAATGGAACACTTGTGTTGTTGATTTGATTGGCTGCCGCAGGCGAAATTCGCTCCTAATTTACATGATGTTAAACTTGGTCGAGTGATTTAGCTTCTGTTCGCTTGCCTTCGCCTCCCTCATAGGAATAAATGGCGAAGTTTGCTTTCCTTGGTCAAATTCGTGTGTAGTATATGTCCTTAGTGTCAGAGAGAGGAAGAAAGTTTCCTCCTGTATGCTTCTCACCTGGCCAGGAGTAGCATCACAGCCCCAATCTGCTCCTGCAAGCAGAGCAAATACACAGGAGAAGCAAGGTCACCCCAACGGTTTATGACCAAGCGTCCCCCACACAGTCCACTCTACAAAGTGAAGCCAACACTAAACAAGATGCAATGCCACACACTTCCAGATTTTAGCAGATTCCCATAGACTCCCATGGGACTTTCACAAATAAACTATTTACAGCCTCCATCAAATATTGTTTAACTGCTTTTGGGGTGTCTGAAGTGGGCTAATATTCTCCACTGTAATCCCCAGATTCTTTACTTTGACGTTCATAATAGGTAATGATGGACGATGTCTGGTTCCTTCAATCTGGTACTACAGTAATTAAGTTTGTTTGAAATGTTTATGTGTCTCATAGGAACCAAGGCCATGGGCCTGGGTTCAGTGTATGGAAAAATCAACTTCAGACTTCAGACCAAGAGCAAAAAGAGAGCATGTAAGAAAAGAATGCATGGATTTGTTTGATCACAGGAAGAACCATGCTCTTGTAAAGGGGAACCTGATGTGTTGTGAACAATCAATCAATCATATGTATAACTTTTATTATGTCTAACTGTTTAAATCACATTTGAGTTTTTCTTTTACTTCAGATATGCTAAGTTTTATCTTTTACCTGACCTGTTTTGACGGTATAACTTCCGTCTTCATCAGAGGGTCACTGGGATGTTGATGTGTGACGTGCTTTAAAATCACCTGATGTTGTGGATGTGTGGCCTCCCTGTCAATAATGACAGCTGATAATCAGCTGATTTTAAAGCACGTAACACATCAATATTGTAGTGACCCTCTGATTAAGACCGAAGTTATACTGTCGAAACATGTCAGGTAAAAGATACAACTTTTACATGTCTGAAGTGAAGAGAAAAACTCAAATGTGAGTCACTCAGTTCCTCAATCAATCAATCAATCAATCAATCAATCAATCAATCAATCAATCAATCAATCAATCAATCAATCAATCAATCAATCAGTGAACCTTCATGGGTTGTTAGCTCACCTTCGGCCTGCTTTTCCTGACCAAGGTCCTTAAGAATTTCCTCCAACTTGAAATATTTGTACTTCTGAAGCCTGAAGAAACAATGTACAACAACAACAAAACCAACTGAAAAAAAAAGGGTCAAACTTAACAGTGGTTACTGTTGATTGATTGTTGATTATTGCCACTTAAAGATTTCCTCTGAAATAGGCACTTGTTTGCCATGTGTCAGCCCATCACATTGAAGGCTTCCTAATTTAGTCCCGCAGTGTGTCTTTCGAAGTTCTTGGCAATACTTAAACAACAGTAACCACTGAAGTTAAGGTTGACCATTTTTCTAATTGACCAACTTCCTTGAAACAAAGAGAATTTGCTTCAGAGAACAAAAGTGAATCAGCACTCCTTAGTAATCACCAAATTCTTGGTGTTTAAGTATCTGAACTGAGAAAACAGATGAACACGTCAACTTCAGACAAAAGGATTTACAAATATAGTAAACGACCACCTCCTATCTTCCGTAACAATTTGTCTCATAAATGTTCCTTGTTCCTTGTTCTTCCTTCTCACAGTGTTGTTGGTGATTAATTAAGCACAGACTTCCAATAAAGCAGAGAGTGCTGAGATCATCTTTTGTCTGGGGTGGTGACGCATAAAGGGAGCGCTGCAATCCCTCAGTGTCACTGAAAAATTAATGCAATGGGTGGTGCCATTTATCGATTATGAACAGAGGATGAAAATGATTTTCTAGAACAAGAAAGAGGTCCCCAGATGTCAGAAATGGGAATATATCATATCTTATTTATAGACATCTGAGCTTTTCTGTGAGCACTGCATACGTTAGTGTGTGCCTTTGTCCAAGCGTGAGTGAGTGAGTGAGTGAGCGAGCGAGTGAGCTAGTGAGCGAGCGAGTGAGATGTGTGTGCTTATGTGCATGCGTGCGTGCGTGGGTGCTTGATCACACCTCTCCTGCAACAGCTGTGGTGTGAGGTGCATGTCACTAGGTGCCACTTTCATACTCAGGAACTCCTCCACCAGTGCGCCTCGAATACTCCTGCTCTCCTCATCCTCCGTCTGAAAGATAGATAAAACAACACACTTTTTAGTATCAGTGTGCATTTGTGTGTGTGTGTGTGTGTGTGTGTGTGTGTGTGTGTGTGTGTGTGTGTGTGTGTGTGTGTGTGTGTGTGTGTGTGTGTGTGTGTGTGTGTGTGTGTGTGTGTGTGTGTGTGTGTGTGTGTAGTATGTGCATGTGTGTGTGCATACGTTACTGTTTGGAGGTTGGGGTGCGCACATCCACAAAGCAGTTATCCAGGTGCCAGAAAAAAAGTGGTAGACAGTGGGATGAAGTGGTCACTGGGCATGAGCTCCAAAAATATAAACTTAATTTCATTTTTGTAAACGGCAACGGTTTGAATACAACAGTGGGATCTTCCTCAGTGGGATCTTCCTCCTTTGCCTGAGGAAGACGCCACTGTTGGAATCGAAATGTTGCCGTTTATAAAAAAATGAAATAAAGTTTATATTTTTGGAGCTCATGCCCAGTGTGCGGACCACTTCATCTCACTGCATACGTTACTCACACAACTCTGTTGCTGGTTGAAAGTGTGTGTGAACAGCTCTAAGGCCATCAGTGACACAGCCTTATGAAACGCCTGCATGAACTCTGTGGCCCGAGCTCCTGGAATGAGGGAGAGATACAGGCACAACAAGATCATATACACACACATACTGTACACTTCCACACAAACACTCATTTGTAATTCTGGTATTCTACTGTAAGACTAAGGTGGGAAGACTGTGGTAAATCATTTTACTGAGGCATTGGGGTGAGGTTGACTTAAAATGATAATGAGGAGTTGATGAGAGAAGGGGTGCTATTGACTGTAGTAACATGGGCAAAATGTGTAAGGTGTTTTAATGGTGAATCATGGCTTCCCCCAAGTTTTGGTTTATCTAGTTGTATTGTTAAA
>NC_085865.1:47269046-47289046 GCF_034702125.1 Engraulis encrasicolus
ACGACTTATTTGCAGGCTCATAATTGTTTCGATAAGTGGCTGGTACTTCAGCATTTTGGCATTAAAACAAGTGTCCATATACAGTATAAATGAAAAGAACAACCTATTTCAACAAGGGTCATTGTTCTATTTGTCTCATCGATAATGGCAATATCCGGTTGCCTGATAAACCAGCCTAAATGTGAGATTGGATGTGTAATTTAGTCTGGCCCCAATGAATAGTACATCCGAAGATTGTTGATGAGAACAACCCGTTGTCTTTCAAACCGTGGCTGTGCCTATAGGCGCTATCTTTCTCACTGATGTGCTTTGCCAACGTTGCAAGCTTCGTCGTCACTCCCTCAAAACCCCTCCCGCTTTGATTCAAAACAAATCTCTGCGTTGTGATTGGCTTGCCAGATTCTTGGCCAGCCTGGCAGACCACTCATATGATGCGAGGCCAGACCCAATCACAGCCAAAAAAAATTGGCGTCCAGCAGGTGGCGCTGGTTTACTAGGCTAAATATCCAGAGTATTTGGGAGATTATCTAGTTGAACATGATCCGCGTGACTTTCCGTCACACACACACGCACGCACACACAGACACACACACGCACGCACACACAGACATGCAAACACACATGCACACACAGACACACACACAACCAAACACACACACGCACGCGCACATAGACATGCAAACGCACACGCACACACAGACACACACACAACCAAACACACACACGCACACGTACATAGACACACACACAACCAAACACACACACGCATGCGCACACACACACATGCAAACACGCGCACACACACACACACACACACACACACACACACACACACACACACACACACACACACACACACACACACACACACACACACACACACACACACACACACACACACCTGTGATGAGTCCCCAGTCGGGCATGAGGTTGAGGCGTGGCCTGGTGATGACGCCGTGGCGGACCAATTGGGCAGGAGAGCTGGGCTGGAAGGGCGGGCCCTTGGCCTGGCAGCTGGAGCCCTCCTCACTCACCACCACCACCAGGCTCCGCTGGCGCACTGCGTTGTCCGCAAACACATAGGTGCCCGCCTCTGGGAACACATGGGCAAACCTATAGTACGTACAGACACACACACACACACACACACACACACACACACACACACACACACACACACACACACACACACACACACACACACACACACACGCCACACACACACACGACACACACACACACACACACACACACACACACACACACACACACACACACACTGTCAGCAGAACCCCCTCGAAAATGACATGGCACATCTCAAGGGGCTATCCTTGTAATAAATAAATAAATACATACATACATACACACATACACACACACACTCTACTGTCACCGCATTGTCCCCAAGCACATTCATGTAGGTGTCCATGCGTTCCCTGAGACGGCCAGTCTGTATGTGTATAGGGCACAACTGGGTAAAACTACATTATATACGCACAGACATGCACGCATGCATGCTTGCATGCACTCACACACACACATATTCTGGGTACTTTACATATGGTGTGATATAACGAGAGGCTACACGGCTCTCAGCGGTACAGTTCAAACAGTGCAAGGACACAAGTTTCAAATTAAAGGGGTTTTTAATGATGTTCAAAGGGGTTAACAGAAAATGTCTTTTAAGTTCAAAAGTCAAACCAAGGATTTTTCTTCTTAAGGCTCAAAATAAACAATGTCTCTGTTTCCTTAGAAAGGTGAAATCAAAAGGTTCCTCTTTTCAATAAATCTTCTTCTCAAACAAAAGGATTCTTCTTTTCAGTCTTAGCCAGTGGTGTAGTCTACGTAGAACGCAGGTATACGCCGTATACCCAGAGATTCTTTAAGTATAGAGATATGCCAACATAATAGGTTTCTATGGGCACCTACCGCGACCAGGTTCCGGTCTGCCTAAAGGGCCGTGTCATAATGCTCCTACAATGAATAGAACAGTCCTTAGGTCTGCCTAGGTCTGCCTAAGGGGGGCCATAATAGAACCAGGAAACAATGGGCCAATGGAACCTCTCTCTCTCTCTACTCTCTCTGGTATACCCACTTCTTAATTTTGGTAATTTCCGTATACCCACTTCTAATGTACCGTATACCCACTTCTAATGTTCAGTATACCCACTTAAAAATAATTTTCAATATTTAGAATATCCGTTTCATCAACGGCCACTTCTCATGGAAGCATTGTAATTTAACAACACAGCGATATATTAGACTTTATTAATTCGGAGATTGCGTCAATCATTCGACGGTAGGTATTTCCAGATATGAACGCCTTTCAGTTGACCACTGGGCTGCTGTCACAGCGGCGCCATATTTAACCGGTATCATAATTATATGGCCAGCACCAATCAGTTCCAGGCTATACGCACATTATCCTGTAGGTGGTGGTAGCATAAATGCAAAATGTAATGATGCAGGTCAAAGATGGCGGCGCCCGGGGTTAGGCTATGCCGAAAGGCTGAATAGTTACAATTCAGGTGTCCATTTAACTATGGTTTCATTGCGACCTACCAATCAGACGCGGATATTCTGCCTTTCATCCATCAAAACAAAAATCTAGCATGGCGCGTGTATCGGTAGTTGCTAAAGGTTGCTAAATTGTAAACTCGAGGCATCTACGAAATGTCCTTGTACATCTGGAGTGACTCATGTTCTCACCATTTGGATCGGATTATACAACTATCATCTCAACATCCGTGGGTTCGCGTTTGCAGGGTAGACTTTCCAGGGCTGTGACAGGTAGGCTAAGGTGTTTAATAACATTATGACTTACCCCCTCGTCTAACTTTCACGAACATTCAAGTTTAGTTCAAGCTTAAATATTAAGTGTTCTGCCCAATTGTTAATGATTTTAATTTTCATTTATGACATAAATGGGCATGTCGAAGACACACAACCTGTTTCATGATGTGATGGTGTTCTGCTACTTTAAAACAATCACTCTGTTAGGCCTTGCTTTATGACCGATGAGTACAAAGATCAGGGGTGGATTGGGAAGAATTTCTCCACCGGGCCAATTTTGCCAAAGCTGGCCCCATACCAAAAACATTTAAATAAATATATAAATAAATATAGCCAAGGCTACACTGTATATTGTCACATGTGTGTGCCCTTGAAAGGTTCTATATATTGTGCATTCTTTTTTCAATCACTTTTTGTACTAATGTATTATTACAATTTTTATTAGCCTACATTATTATGTTCAATTCTGGTTGAAATTTGCATTATCAAACTGTAACCTTTCACACTATTTATAACATAATCATTTTTATAGTGACTTCCAATTTGGATCAGTAATTGTTTCCCAAGTTCATGACCTTTACTTCACAGAAAGTACAAACTTCAGATTTGCACAACAAAACTTTGTTGGATTTTTGTATCCAACCAATTCAGGTGAATGTAAACACCAGTGGGTAAGCCATCATTCGTGACCAGGATCAGTTCCGAAATCTGACCACTAGATGGCAGTATACACTAGGGAAATACTCCAGGAATCTATTGACATCCAAGAGCAGGTATAGGCCTATGCATTATACTGTATTATATTATTTTATATTATATTATGTATTGTATTCTATTCTATTATATTATATTATATTTATATTTATATTATAAGCACTGTCACATTTTACTCAAGGTGCTTAATCTAAAAAGTAAAATGAATGACGAAGAACTGTTATAGATAGATAGAATAGATTTTACTAGGGCATTAGGGCATGACTATTGAACATCTTTCCGATGGAGAGTTGGAAATTGAGATATTGAGATGCAATAAATTTTCGTACCATATAGCCTCTTTGCTCAAGTGCCTTGTACAACAACTCTGATACATGGACGCAAACATTTTTGTCACTTAGATTGGTCGCGAGGGGGTGGCGTCCCGAGCCCTAGCTTGGTAACCACCGAGCCTATGTCTGGCCGAATATACAGTATACCCACTTCTAAACAGTAGACTACACCACTGGTCTTAGCCAAAGTTCTCACCGACTCAGTGTGTTCTCCACAGGGTAGCAGCCACGGAGGTAAGTAGCCCAGGTAAGTATTTCATTAAGAGTTTCTTTTTTTAGCAGTTCTTCCACAGAATTCATCCGCTCAGAAAAGAGAGCACAACCTTCTCGCTTGCTCTCCCAACTCCTTCTCCCATTGTCTGTGTGTCGAGAGTGTTTTCACAGAACCTGCAGTTAATCAGGTCCTTCTCAGCTCCAGCTGAGTGCTGCAATCAGTGACTGCAGCTGTGCTGCAACATACAGTTGGGGTGCAATCTCAGATGCCACCACCAGATGGAGCCAGGGCCAGTGGTGGTTGGAGCCACCGCATTGGGATGTAGCGTCCCTCTAGGATGCGGCCTCTCGTGATATCACACATCCTCCCCCTCGGGACCGACGTCCCCGTCGGACGGAAGGAGGCGAAGAGGGCGTCTCGCCGGGACAGAGCATCCACGTTTCCGTGACGTTTGCCTGCCCTGTGAAGAACAGAAAAGTTAAAAGCTTGCTGACTCAAAAACCATCTGGTGATCCTACCATTAGTTTCCTTGTTCCTAGCCATCCACTGTAGAGGTGCATGGTCTGACACCACTGTGAAGCGCCGGCCCAGGAGGTAGTAGCGCATGGATTCTAGGGCCCAGGTGATGGCGAGGCATTCCTTCTCGACGGTGGAGTAATTTTTCTCCCTCGGTAGCAGCGTCCTGCTCAGGTAGAGAATAGGATGCTCCTCACCTTCATGCACTTGTGCGAGCACAGCCCCCAGGGCACAGGGCCCGCTTGAGGTTGATGAAGGCTGCCTCAGCCGCAGGGTCCCACTTCACCATCCTTGAGTGGCGTTTGGTCGTCAGCTGTGTCAGGGGGGCTGCAATGGTAGCAAAGTTCGCAATGAATCGCCTGTAGTAACCCGCCAGACCCAAAAAGGACCTCACCTGCTTCTTGGTGATGGGCCGTGGCCAGTCCTGGATGGCTCGAATCTTGGCTTCCTGTGGCTTGACCAGTCCCCGTCCAACCGTGTATCCGAGGTAATTGGTCTCGCTGAAGGCCAGTCTGCATTTCTTCGGGTTAGCTGTGAGACCAGCTTCCTTCAGAGAATCGATCACAGCTTGTACACGGGTTAGGTGGCTGTCCCAGTCTGGGCTCTGAATGACCACATCGTCTAAAAAAGCAGCTGCGTACCTTTTATGGGGAGCAAGGATTCGATTCATCAATCGCTGGAAGGTGGCCGGTGCACCGTGGAGCCCGAAGGGGAGTCGAGTATACTGGTACAGCCCCTCAGACGTGGCAAAGGCGGTCTTCTCCTTGGACTCGGGGGTCAGAGGCACCTGCCAGTAGCCTTTCGTGAGGTCAAGCGTGGTCAGGAAGCGGGCATGTCCTAAGGAGTCAACGAGATCATCTACACGAGGCATGGGATATGCATCAAACTCTGATATTTCGTTCAACTTCCTGTAGTCATTACAAAATCGTACCGACCCGTCTGGTTTGGGGACCAGAACAATGGGACTGGCCCAGGCACTCTTAGACTCTTCAATAACTCCAAGCTCCAGCATCTTTCTTACCTCCTCTTGGATGACCACTTTACGAGCCTCAGGCACTCTATAGGGACGCTGGTTTACCCTTTTCCCGGGGATGGTTCGGATCTCATGCTGGACCACCTCTGTGTGTCCAGGGAGGGAGGAGAAGACATCCCGGTTCCGGTCAACCAGCTCCAGCACCATCTGCCGCTGATGGGGGGACAGGTTAGGTCCCACCTGAACCGCCTCTCTCGCCGGTTCCTTGGACTCTGTGGATGGTAGACAACTAAACAGCGCCTCCCTGGCGTGCCATTTTTTCAGAAGGTTAACATGATATATTTGCACTTTTTTTCTTTTATCAGTTTGTCTCACCTTGTAGTTAACATCACCCACCTTCTCTATTACTTCATACGGACCCTGCCAGGCTGCCAGAAATTTGCATTCAACGGTGGGTACCAGTACTAGCACTCTGTCCCCCGGCTTGAACTCCCTGGGCTGGGCAGGCCGATTGTACGAGGCTTGTTGCTGCCGTTGAGCGGCCTCCATGTGCTCTCGGATTATGGGGTAGATGGATCTCATTCGGTCTCTCATGGCCCCCACATGCTCAATCAGGGTGCGTTGTTTGCATGGCTGCTCCTCCCACGCCTCCTTGGCGATGTCCAGCAGCCCTCTTGGTCTGTAAGATAGCAAGAGCTCGAATGGTGAAAAGCCAGTAGTAGATTGGGGGACCTCCCTTACCGCAAACAGCAGATACGGCAGCAGTTGGTCCCAGTTGCGTCCATCCTCTTCTATGGCCTTTCTCAGCATCGATTTTAAGGTCTTGTTGAATCGCTCGACTAGGCCATCTGTCTGAGGATGGTAGACGGACGTTCTCAGCTGTTTTATCTTCAGCAGAGTGCAGAGGTCTTTCATTACTCTGGACATGAACGGACTCCCTTGGTCCGTCAATATCTCCTTGGGTATGCCCAGACTGGTGGAGAGGAGGAAAAGCTCTTTGGCAATCTGTTTGGATGTGGCCTTCCTCAATGGGATGGCCTCGGGGTATCGGGTGGCATAATCCACGATGACCAGGATGTACTGGTGTCCTCTAGAGCTTTTTGGCAAGGGGCCAACTATGTCCAGCCCTATCCTCTCAAACGGTGTCTCTATGATGGGCAGGGGGATGAGTGGGTTCCTGTATGAGGGCTTAGGCGCCTTCTGCTGGCACTCAGGGCAACTTCTACAATAATTTTCAACCTCTTTGTGCACTCCTGGCCAATAGAAGCGTTGTATGATTCTTTCTTTTGTCTTATCCATTCCTAGGTGGGCCCCTAGGGGGTGTGTGTGTGCTAAATTCAGCACGGTGTCTCGATATGGCTGTGGTACAAGGAGCTGCTCAATTACTGCATCATTCTCTTTGCCCACTTGGTATAATAAGCCTCGACTTATTGCAAAATGGGGGTAAGTAGGGGTTGCTCTACCTCCTAGGACTACTCCCTCTAACACCTGTACATTCTTCAGGGCATTTGCAAGGGTGGGGTCATGTAACTGTGCAACGCCATACTCGCCTGTGAGAGGGGGCAGCTCGCAGGCATCCTCCTCGCTGGAACTTGAAGCGTTTCCTGAAGCCACGTTCTCCTCTGCACTGTCGGGGGTGGTCGCTGAATCATCCTGATTGTCCAGCACTCCTACAAGAGCAGGGGCAGGGTTGAGTGGCTCTGAGGTTTTCACTCGATGACTTTTACCTTTCGATTTCCTGAGGGCCCTGGTCTGATGCTCCTGCGTCTCTCTCCACAGTGAGTGGAAGGCGGGGCAGTCCCTTCCGATCAGGACCGCAACAGGAAGGGAATCAACCACTCCAGCCATGGTGTGAATGGTTCCCCGGGTAGTGGTCATTGTGAGCTTGGTGATGGGATAGTCTTTGGTGTCCCCATGGACACAGGAGATGGGGAGGGCGCTACTGGTGGTCAAGCATGATGGAGGCACCAGGTCTTTCCGCACCAGGGTGACCCGACTCCCTGAATCGAGCAAGGCTTCCACATCATGATTATTCACGGTCACTGGGCAGGTGGGAGGCCGGTCTGTGGTAACGTCTGTGACACCCACAAGCGCTGCATATAGGTGGGTGGAGGGTGCGCTGGAGGACCCTGCAGTGGGCATTGGCTCATCACTTGGTTTCCCACACTGCCAGGATATGTGTCCGATCTCTCCACACCGGTAGCATTGTCTTGGGTCGCTCTCTTGGGATGACTTCCTAAGACCCGGCTGGCTTCTGGTCCCTGTTTGAGCCTGACTATTTCCGGTACTGCCCAGATATGAGTTCTTCGAGTTCTTCTGGGGTCCTCCCATGCTCATTAGTGGTGTTACGCTCCTGGGCTCCTTCTTGATGGCACGGAGCATCTCCACTGTGGCCTGGTGTTTCTCGACGGCTTCGACAGTGGCGTCGGCTGTGGTCAGCCCCTGCTGACTGATGAACCTCTTGGCATCTTGTGGTAGTGCCCGTAGGTAGTGGTCTACTACGATGGTCTCCACTATAGCTGCTGCCGTATTCTTCTCCGGCTCCAGCCACTTCCTTGCAATGCGTGCGAGTTCGTGCATTTGTGCACGAGGAGCTCTGTCATGTTGAAAGGTCCAGCTATGGAAGCGCTGGGACATGCCAAACTTTGTGATCCCGTTTCTGCTGAGGATCTCAGTCCTTAGTGTATCATAGTCTGATACTTTGTCAGGCGGTAGGTCCTGGACAGCATTTAACGATTCTCCTGTCAGGAAGGGTGCTAACAGTCCAACCCACTGTGCCTTGGGCCAGGCTTCTCTAGTGGCAGTGGCCTCAAACGCATGTAAATATGCCTCAATGTCATCTGTGGCCCCCAACTTTGATAAAAAGTCGCCAGCCTTTATTGGGCGAGCATTGCGAGTGGCCATCTGTTTCTGCAGCTGCAATTCTTCAGTTTTCAGCTTGTTGGCCCTCCTTTGCTCTTCTAAAAGAGCAGCACTGGTTTGAATCTGGACCTGCTGGCTTTCGACAAGGGCTTTAAGAATTGCCTCCATGTTGGCTACAGGGGCTACTGTCAATTTGGAGAATTTGGCTATTAAATTTTCAGTGTCCTCGTCGAACATGCACTGTCAGTTTGAACTGCCCGCGTCCTCCACCATATGTGATATAACGAGAGGCTACACGGCTCTCAGCGGTACAGTTCAAACAGTGCAAGGACACAAGTTTCAAATTAAAGGGTTTTTAATGATGTTCAAAGGGGTTAACAGAAAATGTCTTTTAAGTTCAAAAGTCAAAACAAGGATTTTTCTTCTTAAGGCTCAAAATAAACAATGTCTCTGTTTCCTTAGAAAGGTGAAATCAAAAGGTTCCTCTTTTCAATAAATCTTCTTCTCAAACAAAAGGATTCTTCTTTTCAGTCTTAGCCAAAGTTCTCACCGACTCAGTGTGTTCTCCACAGGGTAGCAGCCACGGAGGTAAGTAGCCCAGGTAAGTATTTCATTAAGAGTTTCTTTTTAGCAATTCTTCCACAGAAGTTCATCCGCTCAGAAAAGAGAGCACAACCTTCTCGCTTGCTCTCCCAACTCCTTCTTCCATTGTCTGTGTGTCGAGAGTGTTTTCACAGAACCTGCAGTTAATCAGGTCCTTCTCAGCTCCAGCTGAGTGCTGCAATCAGTGACTGCAGCTGTGCTGCAACATACAGTTGGGGTGCAATCTCAGATGCCACCACCAGATGGAGCCAGGGCCAGTGGTGGTTGGAGCCACCGCATTGGGATGTAGCGTCCCTCTAGGATGCGGCCTCTCGTGATATCACAATGGGTATACAGTAAGGTCTTCTGAAGACAAGCTGCAAGCAAAGTTTTACCAAATAATTACTCTGCTTTCAGACTTAAGCTTCTCACCCTCCACGGTCTGGGACCTGTCAGGAATTGTCGTTTTTCTCAGTCTGAGCTGCCTTGACATATTTATGTCTCTCTCTCCTCTCCTCTCCCCATCTCTGTGTGAGTAATTGATCCTTAAGCTCCTCATAGTAGTTCACTCAGCACCAGTCTCAGCGATCAATGAGAGGTAAATTAGGCCCTCGATATATTGCGATATTTTCAAAACCTTCATTCATCATTAAGAGATACATTTTCAGTTTCCCCGCTTCCTTTTTTAATCTCACACTTGGCAAGTTTGCCACCGCAGATCACCGAGATTTCGGCAGTAACTCATCACCAACCGCACTTCAGAAGTCATTAAAAAAAGTTGAAGCCGAAAATCAGACAGTACATGAGGTGCAAAGCAAAGCTCAGACTCAGACAATACATTATGTGCAGACGGCTGGCCAAGCGGAGTCGATGTGAGACAACGTAACGCCGCACACAATTATCGTACTGTACAGTCAGTAGCCGCACCAAGTCTAAAGTTATTCTCCCATGTCTTGGCAATGAGGTAGAGGCATAGTTGTGTGTTTATGTGTGTGTGTGTGCGTGCCTGTGCATGTGTGCGTGCATGCATGCGTGCGTGTGTGCGTGCATGTGTGCACCAAAGTGAAATAATTAAGTATATGCCTGATAGAGTTCAGTTCTGAGTGAGTGGCAGAGATATCAATTACTTTATTCTGGTGTGCACAAAGGCAGTTCAACTTATTAACATCACAAAATATCAGCCTTCAACAGCCACTGAAAATTGTAAGATAAAATTCACTCAATAGTAAAATATCCAATATCTGTACCACTGGTAAAGGTGAGCTAATCTGCATCCCAGGAGTGTGAGTGTGTGTGTGTGTGTGTGTATTGGGGGGAGGGTATGGATGGAGGAATGGACTACTATATTCTTTACCCATATTTTTTAATTTTAATTATTTTCTTGAAAGGTCATTCATCACCGAGGTAACCATGTGACCCCCTGAACTGATAAATAGGTAAGGTCACCCATGGGACTCCTCCTCTGTTTACGCCCTGATGAAGACCCAGTGCGGATTGAAACCGGTTGGCGGTTTTATCTTTGTAACAATGCCCATAGATTAATAAAGGGTTTTTATACTAAGGACAGTCCTTGTCGGCCTGTGGAGTTGCCTGAAGTCGGCCCTAGTGCCAACACGCACTAATCGATTTGAATCGATGCACCGATCTTACAGTCCACGATTCAATTAATCGATTCATCCATGATTTATGTTGCACTCATTTTGTGAGACATTTTATTTTGCTCAATAATACTGACCATAATAAAGATGCTCCTCAAACGAAATGTATGCAGATATTTCAGCTTTTGTTGATTTATTTAACATTTAAAACATCAGCCAAGCCAGTAAGGTAAAAAAAAAAGAGCCATTGATTTTAATTGAATCGAATTGAATCGAATCGTGGAGCTTTCTTATGTATCGAAAATAATCGAATCGCTGGCTTGTGAAATCGGTATTGAATCAAATCACCATGAAGTCTGTGATTTACACCCCGAGTGTGCATGCATGTGCATGCATGTTTGTGTGTGTGTGTAACCTAGTGCGTGCGTGTGTGTATGCATGTGTGTGTGGGTGCTTGTGTACAGTACCTGGATAGGTTAAAGCAGGGGTGGGGAACCTATGTCTTGAGGCTATTTCCGGCCCTTAAGGCTGTTTTATCCCCCCCTGAAATACTGACATATTTTGTAAAGGAATCTTAGAAATTACATTTGCAGTACAATTATGTTGTATTTAGGGGACCTAAAGAAGGTGGGGTATGTTTGAAAGGTGGCTGCCTTCAATATGGCCTAAAGTGCAGGGGGAAATCCAGGTTTGCGTTCATAGTATGGCCCTCGGAAGACTTTTACGGCCCTTGGAGGAATTTGAAGTGGCCCCTCGAATGAAAAAGGTTCCCCACCCCTAGGTTAAAATGTGGGTATGGAGAACCTGCAGGAGTTAAAGTGTGTGTGTATCAGGAGGTACCTGGAGGAGTTAAAGTGTGTGTGTCTCAGGAGGTACCTGGAGGAGTTAAAGTGTGTGTGTCTCAGGAGGTACCTGGAGGAGTTAAAGTGTGTGTGTATCAGGAGGTATTCCAGCCGTCTGAAGGCCCCGTAGTCCCAGCTGGGGTTGCTGTTGAACAGATGATCCTTCTGGTACACTGGGAAGTGACTGTGGAGTCGATCTATACACACACACACACACACACGCACGCACACGCACATGTACACACACACACAGACATGCGAACACGCAAACGCATAGATCAACACACACTGTCCGCCACACAAGCGCTTGCAAACACACACACACTCACACACACACACACACACACACACACACACACATACACACACACACACCTTAGCGAAAAGTTAAACTGCATTTAATTTCATGTGACTCTGGCAGAGGACAGGAAAGTCAAAATCAGCATAGACCAGAGACGTGCGCTCAGGGTAGGCAGGGTAGGCACTGCCTACCCTAGGATAAATTTCTTAAAAATAAAAAACTAACACATGTTTTAAAAACTATTCTTGAGAGTTCACATGCATAACAAAAACATTAATTTATAAATTAGCTGTTAAAAGTAGGCTACAGTAACCGGAGACCGATCAAAACCCCAAGTTATCGCACGAAGCAAAGCGCTCAGGCTTGGACAGGTTGCCATGGGAACGCGTCGCGCAGCCTTGGCTGGTAGGTGAAGGCTCAGCTTTCGAATGCCAGGCAGAGCCAGGGTAGGCACGCTTTGACTCTGCCTATCTTGCCCTCAACGCTGTCAATGTAGAAGTTGGCGCATGCGTATTATCTATCACAGAGACTGTCAATGGAGAGCAAAAGCAGAGCTTTTCGCGATGGCGGGAATACTTAAGCCAATCACAGCTGCCAACATGAAAAATTGTTACAATTCAGGAAGCCTTCGTGCTTAAAGTATGATAGCAACAACAGCTAGCAAGCTACGGCTTGTTCAAACTCTAGCCGTACAGAAAACATGGCAGTCTTTGGCGTTTTGCCTTTATTACAAAAAAATCTGAGAAGTAGCAAGAAAGATGGTTCAGATGACAGGCAATAGCTGAGCCGTTTGCAATCGCTGCATTGTGGAAATATTCAACATCAGATGGGTAGCAGCTTCAAGTAGTTTGAACACACTGGGACAAAATATCTTCATCATGTCAACCACCCTGGGCTTTTAATGGAACTAACTTGCATGGAAAACATACTCGTGATTCTGCTTTAAGGTAAGATTCATCTAATTATTAAGCTGTGGGTAGCCAAATTTTAACATGAACATGCTCAAGTTTGTCGTGGTGCCTTTTGTTGATGGGTCAGGGAGGTGTTGACATTGAAGATTGGTTGTGCTGTGGACACGAATAGACTATGTGTGTGTTATTATGGACGCGAGATTGTTTTTTGAGCGTACGACATGACTTCATTTTCCTAATTTATTATGATGATGACTTAATACACGATGCGTGAGGTGTGTGGAGCCTGTTAGCAAGTTGACGTGCAGCTGTGTTCTTTTGAAGTGCGCTGTGTACGAGATCAACGTTGGGCTCGAGTGACTGGCATGGGTGCTCACCGCACTCAGAAATTGACTTGATTTGAAACACCTTGCACAACCGTTGCTGAAGTGTTTGAGAATACAATCACGCACAAGAATGAGTCTCAGAAGTGTTTTCGTTGGTTTACTCGATGTAGGCCTACCAGTATTTACTGTCTGAATGCACCGCCGCTCATTTTTGTTGAGTTCGCAAGCAACCCGCCCCCTTGCCAACTTTCCTTCTTGTCTGCGAGTGTTTGATTAGCAGCACAAAATGCGTCAACGAAGCAGGAGCTGTTACCTAGGTTGGTTTATTGCTAAATGTTCGTTTCCCCTCACATGCTATGGTGTGATTCACAGTTGGTGAACTAGACATTTTATCTTCTAAACAAAGTAGGCTACACTGCCACCCTGCATCCTCCATGTGAAACACCCTGGCATTTGCAACAAAAACAGAAGAGGAGCAAAGTCAACTGCTAAAGCCAAAAGTTAACTTCCCCCCAAAATGCTGTGATGTTGTAGCTTTCTAAATTATTGTAAAATGTAGGCCTACAGGTCCTTAAATGTGTACAGAGTAGGCTATGGGTCCTTGAGCTACCAATTTGGCAATTTGACAAAAAAACAAACAAAAAAGTCTAGCTGGCCTTTTCAACAAATTGAAATTATGCATTTTCACTTATTGTTTCAGATGTAAGGTCTACAGACAATGTCCAAATGTCTAATAGTTTAGCCTATTTACTTATTTAGTTATTAGAGCTGTGGTGGCTAAGCACTGATGGCATTTTATCTTATAGCCTACTTTATATTTACAGTATTTAGAGAAACATAGGCCTACTAATTTGTTGCACATTAAAGACCTTATCAGCATACTAGGTGAATAGGCCTAGTTGCCGATCCAAGCCATACTATTTGTTCAAAGTTTTTAGTCGTTTATAAAGGTTTTTAGCTGATAGTGACTCTCCAGATTTGGTTAAAATGCAGGAAATTGCATCTAAGAAATACATTTTTTTCTGGGGGAGGACCCCCAGACCCCGCGCTAAAAAATACACAAAAAATATTTATTTTCTATATTTACTGCCTACCCTACCATACCCCTCACTGCACGTCACTGGCATAGACTTCACATGAAAGAATTTAAATAGATCCATAAACAGCGCCTTAAGTAGCCTGGAGGCAATATGAATGCAAATGTATAAATAAAATGCACTAATAGTCAATATAAAAACAGCTATAAATAAACCAGACACAGCCTTTTGCATTGAAAGGTCATCATGGCAAAGCAATAGGGCCACTGGTATACGGCAATATGTTCAGTTAAATCGATGCTTTTTTTGGGGGGAACCACTGAGAGGGAATGAAAAGCACCTGTGTGGTTGATGCGCAGGTTGAATATGAGCATGTCTTTGGATGACAGGCAGGCAATGGGGTTGGGGATGCGAGGGGGAGGCCTTGTGACATCATCATCTTCTTCATCATTGTCGTTATGATCATCGTTGCTATGGTAATCTTCTTCATACTCATCTTCATCATATGATCTTTTCCTTCTGGGAATATTGCCAAGAGTTTCTACTGGCTCTGTGGAAAGAGACAGAGACATGCATGTTCAGATACAGTGAGTCCAATAAGTATTTGATCCCTTGCTGATTTTGTTGGTTTGCCTACTAACAAAGACATGATCAGTCAATAAATGTTATGATAATATGTATTCTAATATGGAGAGACAGAATATCAAAAAGAAAATCCAGAAATTAACTTCAGAGAATATATATTAATTTATTTCCATTTCATCGAGCAAAATAAGTATTTCATCCCCTGCCAACTGATTACAGTTCCAGGCCCACAGACCAGATGGGCACTTCCAATCAACTTGTCATCTGAATTAAAGACACCTGTACATACTAACATGCATAAAAGACAAATTGAATCAGCAGAATCAGTCCATAGTATGAGTGAATCAGTCACACTCCAACCTCACCAGCATGGGAAAGACCAAAGAGCGGTCAAATGATATCAGGGACAAGATTTTAGACATGAACAAAGATTAAATGGGCTACAAAGCCTCAAGAAAGAGACTTGGTATTAATGACCCAGCTGTTTATTCATTACTTCCTAAATGTGAGGAATACAAAATGACTATCCATCAACCTGTCTGGGGTTCTATACAAGATTTGACCTTTTGTAAGGATTTGATAATCATGAGAACAGAAAGAAAGCACTCTAGAGCTGTACGGGATGAACTAGGCAATGATATCAAAGCTACTGGGACCAAAATCACTGAGAAAACTACTGGTAGCACTTAATGCCACAGAGGTTTAAAATCCTGTAGTGCACACATGGTACCTCTACTTCAGAAGGAACCTCTCCAGTCCCACCTGAGGTTTGCCAACGGACATCAGACTGGTTTAGGATATGATAAGGAGGTGCTGTAGTCAGATGAAACCAAAATCAAGCTGTTTGGCATTAACACAATTCAATGTGTTTTGAGAAAGAGTACTGCTGTCTATGATCCCAAGAACACCCTCCTCACCATCATGCATGAAAGTGGTATCATTATGGTTTGAGGGTGTTTGTCTGGCCAAGGCACAGGACAACTTCACATCGTCAACGAAAGTATGGAGGGAGACATGTAATGTGCAATCCTGAGTGCAAACGTCCTGCCCTCCACCACTACACTGAATGGTGGGCCATTTTTGGATCTCCCAACATGACAATAATACACAACATACAGTCAAAGCAATGAAGGAGTGGCTCAATAAGAAGCATATTAAAGTCGTGAAGTGGCCTAGACACTCCAAATATTAACCCAATAGTAATTCTATGGAGAGAACTGAACCTCCCATTTGCCAAGCTACAGCCACAAACTATTAATGTTTTAGAGATAATCTGCAAAGAAAAATATGTTCTACTATATGCACAAACATTGTCATCAACTAAAAGAAGCATCTGACCTCAGTGCTAGACAACTAGGGCTTTGCCACAAAGCACTTTATCTTCTTTAGCTAGAGGGGTCAAATACTTATTTGCCTAAATTGAATACAAATAAATTAAAATATATTATTTGAAGTTATTTTCTGGAATTTCTTTTTGATATTCTGTCTCTCCATGTTTGAATACACATTATCATGAATGTATAGACTGATCATGTCTTTATTAGTGGGCAAACCGGCAAAATCAGCAAGGGATCAAATACATATTGGACTCACTGTATTTACTTTACATACAGACATATTATAGATGTTTATTTTTTCGAAAATAGGCGGTGTTGCTTGAACCTTTGAGCATCCTGTCAATCAGTCTGGGGTCCCGTAGAATCCAGCCAAACACTCCCTCAGAGTCGAACTGGACAAAGTGGATCTTGCCGATGTCCTGCACGTGAGAGTCTGGCCCCACCACATTACCCAGCTTCTACAAAGCAACAGGGAAGTGGAAAAGTGGGCTACAGAAGTTTCTCTCTAACAAACACACACACACACAAACAACTTCTAGTAGAGTAAGACACATCAAGCCCGTACTTTTCCTGGATCCATCTGTGTCAGGTAAACGCCCCTTTGGGAAACCTTTAGGCAGCTTACACATTAAGGCGGTGAAGCGTCGTGGGACGGAAGCGATTTTTACCGTCGGTGGCGAAAATACTGTCCTTCCACACCAAACAGCAGTAGTCGGGTATCAGCGGCGAGGGAGCCGGCTCCACTGTATTTGGAAAATAGAACTCGGGTGTATTTTTCACACCGGCGACCGACGGTATCCCATTCAAATGAATGGCAAAGTAGCGCGCCAGCTTTGGCTGTGGGGGGAGATTTTGAACAGGACTGGCCGCACACGCCGACACTGTCGGTGTGAAAGGCAGAGTAGGACACACCGGCCGAAACTAAGCAGAAAGACCTCATTCATCTCGCTTCCGTTCCGCGACGCCTCAGTGTGGAGCCCACCTTAGTTAGGAGACGGCCATCACCAAATGCCACAGACAGAGAAGAATAAGGAGGGGACATCGGCCCGTTAGGATACCAAACTTAAGCACACTCATTCGCATTGGGTAGGCAGGTTTTGTGGTATCTTTACTCTACTAGAAGATGTTTCACACACACACACACACACACACACACACACACACACACACACACACACACACACACACACACACACACACACACACACACACACACACACACACACACACACACACACACAGTCATGATACCCTCCATCATTCCATCACAACACAACATCAGTGATGGGAAAGCTGGAATAAGAAGCACACAATCCAAATCTACCAAAACAGCACTAAACAGGCTATGGCACTGTATGGTACTGAACTCTTGCCCATCTGTACATAATGTATGTATACCACTGATTCTTGAGAAAGCGGCTAAAACATGTCTCTGCAATAAACTGCCAATTCTGTTGAAAATAAACTACATTTTCATGAACAAAATGAATCCAGGTAAAGACCCAGGGGTCTGTTACACAAATGTACAGTCGTTTGAAATATTTAAGTGTAATTTTATTACTTTTCATGGCTATAAACCTGCCCACACCCTGTAAAAACAGCTGTCCCAAGGACAGACATCATCATTTCAATTGACTTAAAATGTAAAAATCACTGATATTATTGAATAATATCACCCTGATGTGAAAGTCCATATTGAAGTGGTTCTGCAGATATGCACATAGTGCGTGTAAAGCAATATTTACTACTATTTTCTGATTGCTCAAAGTGTGTCCAGCATATTAGTCACCACCGTCAGATTTTTTTTAAAAAGACAATAAAATCAGGTATGCACAAGGTCATTGTCATTACTTAGGACCCCGTTTCAAACCTTTAGCTCTACTGAATACTTCACCATCACTGAAGCTCCTGTAAGTTTACTAATTTTGCCTCAATTTGTTAATTTGTTTGGACACTGGTACTGTCCCAACCATAAACTGTCAACACATAGTATTATGTTACATTAATGTTAATTATATATACATTTTCAGAAGCGGCATGAAGCCCCTAAGAAACAGAGCAAAAACAAAGTGGCTAATGTGAGCAAAAAATGCACAATATGTAAAAGAGTGTTTTTTTGTCTCACACCGTCAGATGTCACCACCGTCAGATTTTGTTCCGCTCATCATCTTGTTCCATGTTTTACTAAATTGTGCTGGTTAATGAAACATTACCAGACATGTTAGTAATAATTGTGACCCAAACTTATACTACAGCCTCCACAGAAGTGCATTTGGAGGGTTTTTTGTCACAAAACCTGACGGTGGTGACATCTGATGTAGTTCACAAAAAAGCATGTGTTTTACATGTTTTTGACAAGTTTTAAGAATATGCTTCCAATAAGTATCTACAATTATGTTGAATTGTAAAAGTAATTCACTTAAATACAGTAAACATATTTTTTTACTTCTAATTCTGTCTGACGCTGGTGACAAAACCAAGAAAGAGCCCATTTTATGAAAAATGTAAAACATGGGGAGCTTGGCCAATACATTCACTGCACAGCCAAGACCTTAATCTATGATAATACACCTCTATATTTTGGATTTGAACAACTTAAAACCTGTTTATGCCACATTTTCAATAATCTAGGCCTACTTCCTAGAGTATCTAACAAATGAAGAAAAAAATCATGCACAAACATACTGTGCACACACAAAAATAAAGTGTTTATGCTAGATGTCATTGACTTGAGAGGGCTATTTATTTTGCTTAATGTAGGTAATAATTAGGTCACTTTCACCACCCTCAGATTGCTGTCGCCACCGTCAGTTCTTCAGTCACCACCGTACGAAGGAGTTTTGGACATTTTAAATGAATGTGCTTACAAAATGTTCCTTTGAAATTTAAGCCTACACGAATATTTGTGAAATTACAAAAAAATGTTTGATCTATTTAGGCATTAAGTAAGCATTGTCTGACAGCACATATTTTTAAATTAGAACACATGAAGCCGTATTAAAATAGAATGAAAGTGAATTTTCAACATTTAAAGGCGTATGTGTGAACCAAAAAACACACACAATCACTTAAAAACTCCAGATACATATGCAACCAAATCAATACACTTTTTATTGCTTTTAAATTGTGTCTGACGGTGTTGACAAAAACAATGTATGATCGGAGAAAAACCTGATTTCTGAAAAAAATTCAAAATGGGGAGATTGGCCTTGTGCATTTCTGAAAAGCCAAGACTTTTGTCTACGAGGATATACCATATTATTTTGTAATTCACTTCGTTTTTTTCTTTCGAGATTACAACCTGTTTTAGCCACTTTCTCAAGAATCAGTGATACACTATGGTACTCTCAAACCTATTTCAGCTCTGGGCCTCTGGCTATGATAGACCACGCCAGCAAGCCTAAAATTTGTGAAATAAATGAATGAAAACTGTTTAAAAAGCTGCATCCTGCAAAAAAAAAACTACTTTTAAAGGTGTCCTCTCATCGTTATTTCATTAATACTGCTGTGTTCCCCATTGTTATTGAATGCATTACGCGTTGGTCCTGTTTAAAAAACGAGCCCTCGCAAAACTGCAGGAGGATACTCAACTCTGTTCCAGCTGTGGCTGCCCTCCTGTGCTCTGATGCCCAGTAGCAGCTGTCCGTCCGTGGAGCGTCGGGCCGTGATGAGAGGCAGCTGGGACAGGCAGGACACGTCACACAGCTCCTCCGATGACACGTACCGCTCACACTGGCAACTAGGGACACACACACACACACACACACACACACACACACACACACACACACACACACACACACACACACACACACACACACACACACACACACACACACATACACACACAGGCTATGGTTCTACTAAAACCTAAGAACACCCATACATTATATCCAAACATTGTATGTGCATTTTTTTGCATGCGCTGTGATGGAGTGTCATTGCCATGATTGTAAATGTTCCTGTCACGTGTGATACCCCAGAGTAACTTTTGAAGAATGACAAGGTAGACTGAATTATCTCAACCTTGACAATAGAAGAGCCTTGTCTGTCTGTAAGTGTATGTGTGTGTGTGTG
>NC_085865.1:47291546-47301546 GCF_034702125.1 Engraulis encrasicolus
CCGCAGAAGAGGTAGCCCAAGTTATGTCAACAATTAACACAGTGTAACATGATTGTAACAACCATGATTAGCCCATAATGAATCCAGAAGTTGCCCAAACAGTTTCAGGTCTAAGGTCCTGTTCTGTAGAATGTTTGGGAAACAGCGAGAGGATTCATGTAGGTATGTTTGGGAAAACGTCGGCCTCCTGATGAAATATGCAACGCGCCAAATCACATTTGTAACAGACGGCGGCATGGAACAGAACAGCGGTCATGGCCAGGGAGGAAAAAAAAGTTTGTGGGTGAATTCCAGCAAATCTGCCACTTATAGCCTTCTGCACAGCAATAATAACAGGGTGCACAGTAATGTCTTATGCGGCGGTAAACAGGATTGTGTTTAATGACACCTCCAGAAAAGTGTTATTACTTACACGGATACAATCTCCGACCCAAAGAAGCAGTTTTCACTCACAATAGGCTACCAGTGTAATACGATTTGATAATGTCTTGCAATGATAGTTGGGCTTTAATGGTGGTCTTAACAGTTTGAAAACACACATGAACTAATGAAAATCAGTAGCCTACTAATGGAGGAAAAATGACCGGAGATGCAGAGTTTTCCAAGTAAGGAATCTGAATGAATCGCTTCCGGATGACTGCAAGCATGTTCAACTGCTGCGCTGGGAGACGCACAGTTAAAGCGACAGTACACTTTTTAGTCCATGCGGTAAATTATGCTCTCGGCATGGTAAGCTAATTATTTTAACTTCCCTACATAATATTCATAATTTTAAACATTTTTAAATATTTGGTTTAGCTTACTGTGGAATGTTCATTAAAATGTGATTAAAAAAATAAAAATAATTATAGCCGAAGCGTGACAGCCGCCAGTTCCACATGCCCCCCACCATCACCCCAGGACCTGCCCCCCAAAATGTCTGTGCACGCCAGTGTTTGTGTGCATGTGTATGTGTGTGTGTGTGGTGTGTGTGTGTGTGTGTGTGTGTGTGTGTGTGTGTGTGTGTGTGTGTGTGTGTGTGTGTGTGTGTGTGTGTGTGTGTGTGTGTGTGTGTGTGTGTGTGTGTATACACGTGTGTGTATGCGTGCATGTGTGCGTGCGTGTCTGTGTGTGAGAGTGACTGTGTGTGTGTGTGTGCATGTCTGTGCGTGTATGTGTGTGTGTGCGCATGTGAGTGTGTGTGTGTGTGTGTGTGTGTGTGTGGTATGCCTGACTGTACCTTCAGTTGATGTAGCAGAGCTCCCACAGGGGAAGCAGGCGGTCTGCGCAGGCAGGTGGTTAAAGGTTCCGTTTGGGCACAGCCGACACCCCTCCTCTCCCCCTGCTCCCACGCTCTCCCCATAAGAGCCAGGGGGGCACGGCACGGGGCTGGGAGACCCAGGGGGGCAGTAGTGTCCCACAGGACAGGGGTGGCTGGAGTAGCCCTCAGCCGCTGTGGAGTCCAGAACAAGGAGGGCAGATTTATCCATATAGCACGATTCACACCAAGGTACTGCACTTAAAGTGCTTGCTTCACTATGCACATGGAAGTACATTGAACATTGAAGCACAGATTTACATATACAGCATACAAACACTGTGCTTTAAGTGTCAACAAATAAGCGGTGGTACTCTCCTAAAAAAAATCAATATTGAAATGCACCATCATATACAGCTACACTGTAAAATGTCCCAGTACTCTATAGGCTAAACATGAAAAAAAAACAAGAAGGGGCGTGTCAGGGGCATTAAGGGACACACATGGGCAATTACAAACAGAGGAAGTCGTTATTGATCACCTGGATTAGACGATTTACTACAAGACCATCTTGCCAATTACAACTAATTATTGACATTGATCGCTAAAGCCCTGACGCAGGTGGACTTGTCCATTAACGGATATTGATCATTAAAGTTGTAAATTCTACAGGCAGTGTCATGCACTTGCACTGACTAACAAAGCAGGCAAAACCACCACCCTCCTTATTTCTATGTTAATCAATGGATCAGCTTGACAGACAAGGAGACAAGATCATTAGCGTAATCAACAACACGAACTCGGAAGTCAATGTGCAGTAAGTCAACTGCTGGTAGCAGAGGAGTCGTTAAGAGGCGTAAAGTGTGACTGAGTCACCAGTACATAGGGGGCCCACACACAGCCGATTTATGAAAGTAAATGGCAGGGGGGTCCATTGGAGCTGACTGTACATTGGCCCCCTGGTTGGCAGTAGCTACATGGGAACAGTGGAGTCCAAGCTAAGGGGGGCACCTTATCACCTTGTGTGTACCAGTTGGGTCACTTGAAGCTACGTTCACAAACATCACTACTAGTTACTCGATCAGCGAGAGAAGTCAATAGAATGTCTGTGTTCCAGCGAGGCGAGGGCAGTACAAGCCATGCAATGTGGGCTGACTCCTAGAAAAAAAATATGTTAACTTCGAGGCGAGGCGAGGTGAGGTGAGTAAGCGAGTCACCAATTGGAATGCATCAGTTTGAATTATTGACAGTTAACTTCTGGCCAAGGACGTCTACATAATCATGGCAGTAGCTACATGGAACAGTGAACCCAAGCTTGTGTGTACCATAATTCTGGAAAAAAACTACTAAAAATATCACACGGTGCACCTTTAAGGCTAATCTGGTCATGTTAGTGGTGCTTACCGGAAGAGCAGTGGTACCCAGGAGGGCATTGCAGGCAGGTCAGGATGGAGGGCGCTGGGGCGCGGTAGGTGCCCGCTGGGCAGGGTTGGCAGGAGCGCTCCAGAGACGCCCGCGGGCCGGTGGTGTTGACGGGCATGAAGCCACCGGGGCACGACAGCATCACCGCACTCCCCATGGGGCAGAAGAACGGGAACAAACACCTGCACATAAAGAGCAAACATTAAAAAACGTAGGCTAATATCAACAAATAAACTAAAACTTATTTATAAATTATATGCTAGTGCTAAGAGATTGGCTTAAAAAGAAAATCATACTTGCACTCGCACTCAAACCTCAAACACACACAGACACACACACACACACACACACACACACACACACACACACACACACACACACACACACACACACACACACACACACACACACACACACACACACACACACACACACACACACACACACACACACTAATTAAGATACGGGAATCATAGTCTATAAATAAACACTTGAAATCTCACATATTAATCTACAGCAACAGTTGTGGGTAGCATTAAGTTTCACTTTGGAAATGCAACTTGATAAGAGGATCAGCTTATCGCGTCTAGCCAATAGGCCTCACCCTTACCTTATGGTCAGATTAAACCGCAAGATTCATAAACACTTTGTCATGTTGAGATTAACCCATTTTAGCCTGGAGACACATACAGTTGAGGACGATATTATTAGCCCCCCTCCTGAAATTAGACATTTCTCTTGATTTCTCAGTAAGAATTACCATTATTCACCGTTTCTGTTATTCTGGAAACAAATACACTGATGGAGGTAATGTTCAATGAGTTGAATTTGGATTTTTCTATTGTTACGATGAGTTTAAACAAAAAAGGGCAAAAATGACAAAGACAAAATTATTAGCCCCCTGATCATTAATAGTCAATATGGCGCCATTTATGAACCAAAACTGACAACAGGCTCTGATAAGTTGCTACCTAAGTTGGCTCGTGCCCCACTAGGGATTTTGGCCCATTTCTTTACTGCAAAGTGTTCTAGCTGGTCCAAATCGCATGGATGCTGAGCATAGACATTAACCACAGACTCTCAGTGGGATTGAGGACTGGACTATGAGCGGGTGATTCCAATATCATGGTTTTAGTGTCCTTGAAGAACCTCTGAACTAATCTAAATGTATGTTTTGGGTTACAATGTTGTTGGAAGACCCAGCAATCCAGATTCAGACCCAGACTTCCTGTGTCTGAGGCTGAATAACAGGCTAAACGTGATGCCCTTCCACTATGTGTAACTGTGGAAACTGCTTAGCCTCATTATACCAAAGAAGCATTGGACACCTGCCTAGATGATTGTTATTGACCTGGCCTCACCTGGAGGTTTTTTCCCCCCCAAGAAAGACAGTTGATAGGGCTTGTCATCATATTGGGCTTTGGGGCCATCATCACAGAAGAACCCCTTTACTAAAGGCAGTGCATATCAGAGTGTTATTGAGCTTTGCCTGTGAACATTTGAAAGTCAAAAATGAGTTTTGAACGTCTCTGCTTTCATCTGACGATATTCAATTGCACCTGCTTTGATGCATGAATTCTGCTTCTGACAGGTGAAGAAAGGGATAGGCCTTGAATCGTTATAAGATGGTTTCCACAATTAAACATGGTGGTGGATGCATCATTCTGTGGCAGCCTCAGCCACAGGAATCCTTGTTTGGGTGTACGGCACCATAAAAACTGAAAATTATGATAGAATGTGGAAAGTGACCTTGCAAAAATATGCTCATAGAGGGAGTTAAGATCTTCACTGGATCTTTCAATAAGATAATAACCCTAAACTTGCATCCAAAATAGTTCAAATGTTCTTCAAGGATACTAAAACCATGGTCATGGAGTGGTTCAGACCTCAATCCTTTAGATAGTATTTGAAGAGTGCTGAAAATGAATGTCCATCCTCAACATCCATGCAATTTGGACCAGCTTAACTATTTGCAATGAAAAAAATGGACCAAAATCCCTGGTAGGACATGTGCCAACATACTTAACAACTAATCAAAGTGCCTGGTGTCAGTTTTTGTTCATAAATGGCACTGTATTGACTATTAATGATAAGGGGGCTAATAATTTTGTCCTTGCCATTTTTACACTTTTTTGTGTAAACTCATTGTGAAAATGGAAAAGTCCAAATTTAACTTATTGGATACTATCTCCATGGTGTATTTGTTTCCAGAATAACATACATTTATTAATAATGATCATTCTCAATGAACAATGAAGAGATATGTCTAATTTCAGGAGGGGGGAAAATAATATCGTCCTCAACTGTATACGCTGCATGCAGGCTCTTGAGATTTCTATGAAACACGTGGGTACGTTAGAGCTGAATGAGCACATTCTAATACAAAATGAGAGTCCTAGATTTTAAATGCATGTTATTTCATGTTTGTATGTGCTTCGGAGGCTGAGATATTTAATATTTAATAGGCAGAGGGCACCCTTTCCCAAAAAGGGCTTAGGTCAAAATGGGTTAAGCAGTCAACTCTGAAGTGTTACCTCAACACTCACAGAGTATGGCCAACTAGAAGTGTGCTACATTTGATTCTCTGAGTGTTGAATTAACACGGCAAAGTGTGCTGTGTATTAGACATGAAAAACGAGCAGGAAATCGGAGTGCTTCAGGATCTTCACTTTATTTTCTTGGTGCTCATCAGTGTAGGGGCTCTCCAATTTATTCAGGGTAGAGGAAATCCGAGACACTGAAGGTTACAATGGTTGTACTTTTTACACGTTTCGGCACTTGTGGCCTTCTTTCATTGCGTAAAAAAATCTAAAAACTGTAACCTTGAGTGCCTCGGATTTCCTCTACCCTGAACATGTATTTACCCGGATCCCACCGCACTCTCGATTAAAAGGTGCCAAACATAAACAAAAACTGTGTAAAATTGAAAGAAAAATGTCTGCACACTTAAATCCCCTTTGTGTTCTTTTTAATGATAGACATTTTTCTTTCAACTCTACCCTGAACATGAAAGTATGGGTGTAAAGAGAGAGGGCTGACGCGAACACAACATGTCGGCTTGATGTCCATGTTTAAATAAAGGACTTTTAAATCGGACTTCAGAGTGCCTCGAACCCTCTCTCTTAACCTCAATTTTGCATTTCTAGATACTGATGAACACCTGAAGATTTGTAGGAAATCACCACCCCTCTCTACACATGAAAGTCTGGGTGCTTTGGGGGCTGACCTTTGCTCTGGGTTACTGTAGGTGTGGGAGCCTGGGGGACACATGTACCCCTCGGGACAGGCTGGAGGCTCCCCAGTCCGAGGGCCACAGTAGTGACCCGCCTCACACACACTCTCCTGGGCAGAGCCTGGGAATAAATACAGTATGGGGATAAGACCATCAAGGTTTGACACTTTTCATCATGTCCCGGAACATACTGCCATATGTGTATGTGGGTCAGTGATGTTTCAGCAGTACCACACGTCAGGGCGGCGCAACGACAGCCAGTGCCACCACAATTATATGGATTTTTGCTTGTTTGTTTGTTTGTTTTTAGTGGACTATCTTAGAGGCATATTCTTTGCAGTATATCAACCACCAATTACTAATTAATTTATGGGCATTACATTCTGTTACTCCGCCTGACGTCTGAGCCCAGAAAAAAACATCCTTCACCCAAATCCAACATGTCGCACAATGTGACACAGTGATTGAGGAGTTCAGAAAGTGGCAGATTTGATTTCTGTACAGGTAGAAAAACCGGATGTGTCAAAATAAGAGGCAAATTTCTGATGTGATTTTAGATTCTACATTTGATACCTTTGAGGAAAATACAGGTGTGCGGTAGGAGGACAGAATGACCACACTACACTCACTGCAACCACTGGCTCAACAGAGCACGCCTTGCATAGCTGTGGCAGGAACGGGTAGCACACTCATCCTCACTGGCTTGCAATGCATTTGTCCATTTGGCATCGTTTACCGACACACACACACAGACACGGGCATATTCCCTGGGAAACGCTCGACCCGGGCATCAGCGCTCCTCTTAATGGGCCGAGACAAACGAGCTCCGCTAATTAGAATTCAATATGGCCACCGGGGCAGGGCCAAGGTCACCCCGTAACGAGATGTTTCTCGCGAAATAATCAACACGCTCCTCGTGGACACATGACTGGCTGGCTGGGAATGTAAAGGAGAGGAGGCTGAAGAGCAGCAGCGGGGTAACGTCAGGACACGCACGCACACACGCACGCACGCACGCACGCACGCACGCACGCACGCACGCACGCACGCACGCACGCATGCACGCACACAGCTTCTGGTGTCTGACTGACTCTGTTTGACACGTCCACAAAAGGCCATGGACAGATTGCAGATAATCAGCTGTGGCCTGTCTACGTATCTGTCTCCAAGAGCCCTGAGACCACCATGCCAACTGTCTTCCAGCCAAACAAACAAACAATATTTATAGGACCCAGATTTGACAGCTGCTTACACTCTGCAAATGAAGAGGGTTTTTTTTGTCAAGGCGAGATATATTTCACAGTTGGTTCAGACAAATTTGATAGTTTTCCGAGGGAAACCTTGGGGGAGAAACTATCTCGCTAGACATTTCAGTAATTTTTGCTAGGATATCTGACAGTGGAGGACTGAATATTTCATGGGCGATCAAAAGTCATTTGATATTTCCTCCCTTGTGTTTCCCTTGCCCTTGGCCCATGTCAAGAGTTTCTGTCATGCCTGGAAATCAATCTGAAGATATGTGTTGCCAAGGCAAAATACTATAACTTCACTTTCGCATGTGGTGAAAATGTATTATTTTTGGAACTAGAAACATGTGAGCAACATCATTGATAGGGGGATTGACTGATTGCTTATTTCATTGAGCAATTAATTGATTGACTGATTGGTTGAATACTTGGTTGATGAATCTATTATTGATTTATTTCTGGAGTGGAATGTCTTCTTTGATTCCAGTCTTACAGTGGACCAGGAAGTGGATTCACCTGTGGGGCACTGGTAGGAGGCTCTACAGGGGATGCCAGCAGTGTTGGGCAGCCCAGAGGTGCGGGGACTGGGGCAGTAGGTGCCAGGCTCACAGGGGCTGCAATGGGCGGCACCAGAGGCTCCTGGTTGAGTCCTAAATGTGCCTGCAGGGCACAGTACCGGTGGACCAGACCCACTGCACCAGAACCCGGGTGGGCAGGGAAACCCGGAATAATCAGTCAGTCCTACATGCAGAGAGTGTGAGAACACAGACAAGAATATGGATATCGCAGTTAAAGGATATGGTCATCTCTAATCTCTCAGTAGGTGGGCATCAGAGTTGACCTGGCTCCATTGAAAACCTCATGTTGTGCATATGAGCGTTTGTGCATTTGTAAGATTACCTTATTCCAATAATATCTACTGTAGAATACATTTATGAAAGATTTATATCTGAATAAATAATGTATTTAAATAAAACTGCTGGAGTAATGGCCCCTGCTGTGGCTCAAATGTTCAAGGCAATGACTGGTATGATTCTGGACCAAGCTCTTTTCCCGATCCTCCCTCATCTTTCTCTCCCACTTGCTTCCTGTCACCATCTCACACTGTCCTATCAGATAAAGGCATAAAATCCCTTACAATATACGCATATTATGCGTACATATATTTTTATTTGAAGTAAGCAAACTTCCATGCCATGGTATTTGATGTCAAACTATGATATACTGTATCTCTTCTCAGTAGTGTCTAACAGTAGTTACGCTAGAATTTGTCATTTATGCATTTATGTGCAGAAAATTACAAATGGTCAAAATAACACAAGAGATGTTGCAATGTTTGCAGACCTCGCAAAATGCAAATTAAACAAGATTGAACACATACTTCTCCATAGCAAAAACGGAAAAACAGCAAATTTCGAAGTATTTTTTTCTGCAGCTGTACGTATCAGAGCAATCCCACATCAGCCTGACAGACGGACACAGCTTACCTGTGGAGTTGCAGAGAGATCCAGGAGGGCAGGGCGGGCAGTCTCCTTTGCTCCCCGCCCCTGGGGTGCCTCTGTAGGTGAACATGGGACACCTCCTGGGCCCTGGTCTGCCCCCTGACTCGTAGTCCGCTATGCCGTCACAGTAGTGTCCCACGGGGCAGGGGTGCAGGACAGGGTCTCCTGTGGGAGGTCATGCGTAGTAGGACAAAGGTCATTACAGGATCGCTACAATCAAAGGCGCTCTGAAAATGAAAAATGTTTTACATGCAACTGAGATAAAGCCCTGAGACTGGCTTAAATGCAAAATGTGCATGTTTCGGACATGGTTCAATAATATTTTTTTTAGTAAGAGAATCAGTCAGAGAGGCATTTTCTACTTTATCACAATGGGATGGCTTCATCTAAATCTCCATCTTGAATTACTGAGTGTCATCTCTTGTGCCAGCACAGTGAAAAATATCAATAGATCGTTAAAAAAAATCACAAGAAATCAATATTTATATGTAATAATGCTTCTGTTTTTTAAATCATGAATATAATGTTCTTCCTAAATTCCCTCTAGCGAAAACAAGTCCTTAATACATTATTTACAGCACACTATATTCATGACACATTATACTTTTGTTAGGGAAAACATTTCTTTTGCATACAAAGTGCATATATTAATGATTTAAAAAAAAAACCTTAAATACAGCCAGACCGTGTAAGATTAACTGGAGCGGATAACTGTTAGTCTATAATATATACATTTTCAGCATTTTTTGCAAACATGGCAAAAATTCAAGTGAGTCATCGTGCCCTAGGGTTGGCTTTGTTAATGTGTGTTTATCTGTTTATTTGTTTGGTGTTTGTTTACCCTCTTTGCACCTGTGCTGAGGTGGACACACACACACACACACACACACACACACACACACACACACACACACACACACACACACACACACACACACACACACACACACAAACACACATGTACACACATCAAAACACCAGCCGAGATGAAACATGTTTATCCATTTATTTGTTTGGTGCTTGTTTACACACACACACACACACACACACACACACACACACACACACACACACACACACACACACACACACACACACACACACACACACACACACACACACACACATACACACACAGACAGACACACACACACACACACACACACACACACATAAATATACAGTACACACACATAAATAAATACATATACACACATACTTATGTGTGTGTTTACCCTCTTTGCACCAATGCTGAGGTGGACATGGCAGGCAGTCGCTGATGTTCTGAGCTCCGGGAGTTTCACGTACTGTGTGCTCAGGGCAGGGCTGAGGACGTGACGTACCCTCCTCACAGTAGAAA
>NC_085865.1:47304046-47327758 GCF_034702125.1 Engraulis encrasicolus
GAGGCCTCGGGGCAGTAGTGACCCTGGGGGAGGGCACAGGATGACAGGGCCAGGATGTTAGGAGAGGTTGGAGGGAACTGAGAGAGAGAGGGGGGGGGGGAGAGAGAGAGAGAGAGGGAGAGGGATCAAGGGAGAGAGATCGAGGGGATAGAACAACATGATAGAACAACAGACATTCAGGGAGCGATGGAGGGAGAAACCGGAGAATGAACCTTCAGAGAACCTGCAGAAAACATTACAGATGGGAGAGAGAGAGAGAGAGAGAGAGAGAGACAGAGAGAGAGAGAAGAACCTGCAGAAAACATTACAGATGGGAGAGAGAGAGAGAGAGAGAGAGAGAGAGAGAGAGAGAGAGAGAGAGAGAGAGAGAGAGAGAGAGAGAGAGAGAGAGAGAGGGAGAGAGTGTGTGTGTGTGTGTGTGTGTGTGTGTGTGTGTGTGTGTGTGTGTGTGTGTGTGTGTGTGTGTGTGTGTGTGTGTGTGTGTGTGTGTGTGTGTGTGTGTGTGTGTGTGTGTGTGTGTGAGACAGCAGGGATCTATGAAATAGCAGAAATGTTCTGGCTTGTTCTGTTGCGTATAGCCTCTGGAGATATATAGGAGGACAGGGGGAGAGATCCAGGGGAGCCAAGCAAGCAGTATAGAAAAAAAAACAACAAGGGTGAGAGAGTTGAAGGTATTGATTGTGGAGGGAGAGATAGACAAAGACAAAGTTAGTTTAACGAAGGAGAAATACAGAGAGAGAGAGAGTGAGAGAGAGAGCGAGAAATACAGAGAGAGAGAGAGTGAGAGAGAGAGCGAGAGAGAATACGAGGGAGGGAAAGGAGAAAGAAACAGACAGAGAGATAAGATAACGAGGGACTGAAAATGACAGAAAGAAAAAAGAAAGACAGAAAGAAAGAAAGAAAGAAAGAAAGAAAGAAAGAAAGAAAGAAAGAAAGAAAGAAAGAGGAAGTGTATTGATTGATTATGAAAAGGGAAAGAGGAGACAGTGGTTTGATTTGCCTGGCCTTCAACATATCCTCTATTCCCACAGCGCGCACACACACACACACACACACACACACACACACACACACACACACACACACACACACACACACACACACACACACACACACACACACACACACACACACACACACACACACACACACAAACAGACGCACACACATGCACACACACACATACATAAACACAAGCAAAAACACACATATTGTACATACACACGCACACACACAAAAACAGGCACACGCCCACACACACACACACACACACACACACAAACACGCACGCACGCACGCACGCACGCACGCACACACACACACACACACACACACACACACACACACACACACACACACACACACACACACACACACACACACACACACACGTACACTTGCATTGACAGCATTGGAGTAGCCACCAACAGTGTGTATTCCCTATGGCCCTCTCACACTGTAGCCATCCATGTTTCCCCTCAGAGATAGGGAAGGGGGATACATCATGCTTGACACGACAATGTGGTACGAGATGGTAAGAAAAGTAATAAAGTATGGAACTAGAACAAGGCCATAAAGATTGTATGTCCAGAAATAAAATTCAAATGTGAAGAATAATTTCACATATGTGCCAGATACAATGTATTTGTGGAAAAACATCTTGCATCTGCAGGTTAATTTTGTAGATCTGCACACATATTTTGCATCTCCTAAAATATAAAACGTAGCTGTATAAATGTTTTGTAGCTGTGTGGCAGTAGGAGTGTGTACAAATGTGAATCTGTTTTGCCATGCTGTGCGAACCTCTTCCTGCTCGGAGCAGCAAGCACACAAGTGTGGATCGCTTTTACAAGTCTACGAATTTTGGCCCTCTTTTGATGGGGGGTGGGGTCAGAGGGTGGAAGCCAATCAAAATACCGCTTATTGGCAAGTTGTCGCTTTCCGTGGGACCAATCAGAGGCATGGCTTGACAGCGGGATCAAGGCCTATGTGTGTGCAGCGAGAACAGGCCAACTCACTCGTGCGTTCACACGACACAGTCCAGTAATAATGCAACTCTAACGACGGAGCTGTAATAACTACCGATACATAAATATAACTTGGAGTGCTAGTTATTAGGTTTCTGCAGGCTGACGATTCCGACGGAGCACCAACAGGTTGTGGATGACGCAGACAAAGGTGAGTGGTTTATTGTTTTTTTTTCTACTGAGACCGAACTGCACTTTGTTTGTACCTGTAAGTTGTTTGTGCTCAGATTGTGTCTCCAATTTCTGTAGCTCTAGTAGTAGCAGAGAGGTAGAGCTAGTAGGCCGCTTTTCATGATGCAGGTGACTAGGTTGTTGTACACATTAGCATGAAGCCTTTTCGATATAGCCAGACAGAGGCAATCCCCCCCAGCAAATGACGGCTGTATGTTTTCTGTGTACCCCGGTGTGTACTAATTTGTATTTGGATCGTTCATGTATCAATATCATTGTATGAGGGTACGATGCTTGTCAGCCCGCTAGCATAGAACGAGATAGCTAATCGATCGGATCCGCCTAGCTTGAAATGCTAGCGCCAGAGAGATAACATAACTATTCCTAGAATCTCTGCTAGCGTGGCTGTTGAGCCAGAGAAGAAAGATTCTTCACTCTCAGACAGGGTCTGATTCGCACTCTCAATGGTCTGACTAAGGTGCCAGGTTGACATTTTAGTAGAACTAGACTAATAACTAACTCTAGTATCCACGAGTTCTTCTTAACTTGGGTTGTATGATCGCTGTCATTCAATATATGTTCTCTGTGTGTTAGCTAGCTTCGATGACGGATACCTTATTTGTTAGCTAGGTAGCCATTTAATGTTAGCTAGTGTTAGAACCAGACAGATGGGTATTCTTATCTCTAATGTTGTGTCTTGTGTGCGAAGAAACGTGAGTAAACTTAATTGTTTGATGTCTGCATGTGTTAGGCTACGGTGTATTATTTGGCAGGAGTTGTTTAAACTTTGTGTAATTTCCATCGCAGAGGTAGGTAGGCAGGCCTATTTTGTTTACCCCAAAGTGTGTTACTGTTTTATCTGCAGCTATTTTATCTGGATGGTTATTATTGTATCAGCCTACTTGTATTCATAATGCGTTAATATATGTGTATAATGGATGTTTTTATCATTATTTAGTCGATTATGAGGGGAAACCTTGCCGTTTTGGTTGGCTATTTTGAACTTGTAATGGGGCATTTGGTATCTAGCTATTAAGTCAGGCTCAAGGAGGTCTACATACTGTATCATTGGTCAGGCTAGAACTAGAACTAAATGCATATTTCTCTGAGCGGTGTTGCCGCACGTCCAGGTTTTCCCGGAGGTTTTTCGTCTCTGTTTTTTTGTGGTCTGTTCGGGAAAATGGAATAACCTACCCGTGAGGTTTTGTACTTCCTCACATTGTCCCGTTGTGTAAGTCAATTGGTCTCCAAACCATTCACAAAAGCTGTTTTATTATTTTGATTGACCTGAGGGAGTTCAAACATTGAAAGACCATACAACAATGCCAACCATTATCAATCGAAAGGATTAAATGACGTGGTTAGTTTGCCAGGAGGAAAGTTATGTCATATTTGCAACCTCCATCAATGTAGGTGAGTCATGACGATGTGATCATCAAACACTTGGGTTTGATAATGTTGTAGTGCTAGTACACGTCTGTTGGCACGCACCATTGCTACGTCAACCTGTCCCTTCAGAAAATTTAAGAGTAGCTGATGTCCGGAAAAGACCGTGTTTCCAATGTGCTTGTTCCAAAATTGTTGTTCTGCCTTCCATTTAATTCCATGCCCGAGTTTAGTTTCTCCCACGTAAATCTTATGGTGAATACCGCCACCTAGTGGACTTTCTCGCGGTACTGCGCCTTCAGCGCAAATCTACTTCCTGGTTAGTTTCCAGTGTTTTCAAAGTGTTTTCTGTCGTTAAGACACAGACTTCATCTCTCCCGCAATTTATATATTTTCACACTTGAGCCTTGGGCAATATTAGTCTGTAAGTAATCATTTTGTGATGGATGTTGTTTGTAACGAAATTGCATTGATATTTTGATGTATATGTCTATCTATTTGCCTCAAGAAGTGATGTTCACTTTCCTGTAAAGTTTGGCTTTGGCTAGTCAGATTCTACTGAGCTAAGCTAGGTCACATTGTGTTGACTGAAAATAGATCGCTGGGTTGCTTGTAGATTTGTGTGTCGTGGAAATGTTGAAGTAAGTGAAACTGTTGTACGGTATGTTTATTTCGTTTTCTGTTAACAGTTTTACAGTAAAGAGAAGTGTTGAGAGATGTATTGAGATTGGAAGTGCAAGTGTACAAAGTCAAAGTGCAAGAGAAAAGTCAGTAAGGAAATGAAAGAAAGAAAATAAAAGGACACAATTACACTTCAGCTTGCCTTCTCTTGAACTGTTCGCTAGCTGTCTAGTTCTGCACCAGTAACGCAGAGGCAGCATAGTTGTCTATATTAGTTCTTGCTTTTGTCCTGATTTGCTTATGGGTTAGCAAATCAGGCATTATGCCTACTGCGGTGGTGTCACATGCAGACCAACACATTTCAAGAATATGTTGTCAGGACTTGTCAACTTGCCAGGTGCATAACTGATTGAGTTGGATGATATATACACATTTTATAGCGTGTCCATTCGAATTTCGTGTGTAGGCCGAGAAAGTGTTCTATGGTGGTCAACACACTCATTTGAGGGGGCAGCTCTGAATACAAGATTGCCCCATTCGCTGCTGAAACCTGGCCGAGGCGGAGTAGATGCTAGTAGGCCTACTTCTAGTATTTTGATGTGTTGCTCTCAAACTGAATGACTCAAATTGACTTTTTTGTGTTTGCGCATGGTGCACCAGCAGTACCATGTACCAATACTATAGTGGACCTCCATGTCATCACTCCTTTTTTGCACTTTGTTAACACACACAAAAGACACAAGGCATCTGTGATGTGCGTGTCCGCAGCTCTCAACCCCCGCGCTTGGGCGCGATGTGAACAGTGAGAGGATACTGCTGTTCTGCACCAGGACCAGGAACTGGTGTGTGAGCAGTGTGTGAGAGAGGAGCACGAAGATCATGTCACCTGCTCCACAAAGGAGGCCGCGGAGGACCGTAATGAGAGAGAGAGAGAGAGAGAGAGAGAGAGAGAGAGAGAGCATGTTTTTTTTATATACTTATGAACATTATAATTTTGAACCATCTGCCTTCACGTTAAAGCTGGTTGGTTTTAATGAAATATCAGGAAGACATCAAAGTGTACGGCTGTCGTCTTCTCAATGTTGACCATTTCCAAGACAGCGCTTCAGTTTTGAGTCTACACTGTATCACTGTATGTTTTCTCATGATGATGATGCGTGGGTTTTTTTTTACTGAGGTCCTTCAAGGATAAGCTGAGGGGTTTAAATGATGAGAGAGTTAGGTTCTTTTTAATGGAAAGGCACAGCGTCAAATCATGCATTAAGTTATACATTCTACTGACATGAATGAGTTAAAACAAATAAACATAGGGTTTCTCGTGCACACCAGAAACTTTCTTATGCCCGCCTGAAAATGTTCTGGTTCACATGTGCGCGTCACTTTCCCCTGCGCACCTGAGATTGTAGTTTCTGGTAGGCACGATGTTTCTGGTGTGCATGAGAAACTTTCTGGTAAGGTATTTTTTAAAGGCTTTGTTACATTGTCATTGTACACTACATGCACAAGTATTCCCAGTATTTGTGAAGTCACAAGTATATGAATATGTCAACTACTAAGATGATTGTGTAAAATCATGTGTCTTGTGTGAGCAGAAGCAGTCCTAGCACGCGGAGCGTCTGGTGAAAGCGGAGTTTGAGAAGATCCACCAGTTCCTATGTGATCGTCCTGAAGGAGTAGGAGGACCAGAAAAGCCGCAAGATGAAGGACACCGCGGACAAACTGTCTGGTGACATGGCCTCCCTAATGAACGCCATCAGCACCATAGAGGAGGCCATGGATGCGGATGACATGCTGTTTCTGAAGGTAGGGACAGCGTGTATTATTGCATTCCATTATACTGTATCACTATTGGCAGACATTTTTGTCCAGGAAAATGTTACAAACCCTGGAGCAATGTGAAGTTAGGTGCCTTGCTCAAGGGCACTTCAGCCATGGTGAGATGTGATTGACACTAGATCAATGACGGTTTTGCAAGCGCAATGCCCTTTGTGTTAACTGTTAAAATACAAAAAAAAAACCTGAATTGTTCCTTGACATCAGCCAGCTGTGTGAGTCACGTGAAAGGGAAGCAACTTGATTGGGGAGAACGCCGTGGGGGACGAGAGCGCAAGCAACACTATTGCGTGCTGTTTAGACTATTACACGTTCATTTACATAGGCTATTCATAACTATTTTCGTCTTTGTTCAGTTTCATATCACTGGTGTTTTGTGTAACATTCAGTGTTTAAAATGAGCTAATATTATTTACTGATTAATTTTAGTCATTTTTTGTCTGACATTTTGGCCGGTCACATTTTATTTTGCTGGACATTCATGATGCAAAACGGCCAATGTCCGGCCACAGCCGGCTAACATGAACCCTGCCTACGACAATCTGATTCTACAAGGGGTGTCACGATAACCGGTAATCAGCCACGTTAAAAAGTGCTGACAATAATCATTACAGCTTGAAAAAAAATACTGTACCGTACCAGATAACCATACTGTACACCATGACACTGTGAGCTTTTTTGACCTCTCCAAGTCTGCTGATGTTGCCACAGAGGCACACTTTGTTGCCTAACACCTAATTTCAAAGCTGTAGTCAAAGTGAATTGCTGAACCAATAACATGTAATTACATACTGTGATCATTTCCTCCTCATAACTTCAGAATGACAAGCAATTCATGTATTGTGCTTTAAAACATGGGGGTTTTCAGTTTGTGTAGGACTATCAATGCTTTATGTTCAACTAAATTTTTCAAAATTGCAACATAAGCAAGGCGAGCAATGGAAGTAATTGGCTTTGTATTGAGTCGAAGTTGTATTGAGACAAAAGCGCGGCTAGAGGCAATTAGCGTGACGAGAGCGACAGTTTGTAGTTGAACTCATAGGAATATTATTGCCAGTTCGGTAAAGATAGCTGAGTATGGCAGGTCAACTTCACCGCGAGTTTTACCTCCTGTAAGATGGTCCGGAAAAATTACCTCTTTAAAGTTTCAGCTCATGTTAATCACCCACCCCTTGCCGTCTACGGAGGGTCCTATCGTGCATGTGGTTATGTTTGACTGAATATAGCATTGCCCTATCATGCTCATCCCCCGCCAATCGTTTCCCTTGATGACAGGCCCCGATGACCTTTGGCCGCAACACGGCAGGTGGCTGCATGGCGGTGTCGGACGACCTGCTGACCGCACACTACACAGAGGACTACCAGGAGCAGCAGCTGCCCGACAACCCCGAGCGACTACAGGTATGTAGGGGTGTCACGATAACCAATATACCGTAGCCCGTATACCATACTTGGATCCATGCTAATTTCACATTCAGTATTTAGGAGTCATTCTTCCTTTGTCATTTCTGTTTCACTTTCATAAAACCACACACATGCATATAGATTACATGTAATTACTGATTTTTTATTATAATAAATCCCCAAGAACCACTTGAACATCTTCAAGTGTGTATTCTTTCCGTTACCCCTCAGTGGCCACAACTTTCCGCAAATAACTTATTCATCATATCAAGTTATATGTATTTGTTAACTCCCTGACAACAGAAACATTCATCCCCAGCAAATGACTGCTGTATGTTTTCTGTGTACCCAGTAAATGGTGATGATGATGCAGCTCCTGTGTGGACATGCTCTGTTACAACAACACAACACCGAGCCAGAAGACGAAGCCGTAACATAAGCAGCAGGTAAGTAATACACTTGATGGCAATATACGTTCATTAACTTAACAACTATGTGTTTTTGTTGGGTTACGGGTTCCGAATAACATTTAGAAACATATTTTTCACAATCGTGTGTGAATGCAGCCACCTCTAATTCTAGTTCTATAGCATTTGTAGGGACCTCAGTAAATGTATAGCCTATTTAGCCATCCCATTCGTGAAAAGGGAGTCAGATAAAGTAAAGCAATTCAATCCGCTGTATCTTGTCCTGATCATCGCTATTATTCTTACTCTACATGTCCTAAACAGGCTACAAGTTGCCTTTCCTTCCCTGTAGAAGCACGTTACGGGCGGCTATAAGCAGTGTGCACAACGCATTCCAAATAAGAACACATTTGACATAGAAACCATAGACTAATCTGCTGTTATCAGAAGTGGTGCCAAAGTATTCTATTGAAATTAACCAAATGCTGAGCAAAATAAAATTAATTATTGCCATTAACATAGCACAGCACGTTTAAAGGACCAGTTCAGTCAATTTTTTTAACATGCAGTTGTAATGCTCACACTACCTTGGACTTGTCAGTACCTGAGGGTTTTTTTTCTTCTTCTTGGTCATTGTAATGGGGGCAGTGCTTTGTTTACATGTCAAAAAAACATTTTTATTTATTCCCAACACCCAAAAACATCCGAAAGGTTATACAACATCAGCAGACAACTAGCAAACAGCGGTACTTTTCGGGGAAATGTTTGGAGTAGTCCTATGCAAAAACATTTTTTTAATGTAAACAAACGCTGCCCCCATTAGAAAAGCTCATCTCGGATAATAATCATATCTGGTGGCATCACCGAGTACTGACAAGTCAAGGGTAGCGTGAGCAATACAACAGCATATTGAAATTGACTGAACTGGTCCTTTAAGCCTACTTGCCCAAGAATATGGCAATAAGAGTACTTTCATCTGTGTGACAGTGACCTATACATATTCTAGATATTGTGCTATCATGCAGTTATGTTATGCCCATTCACTTTCATTTGATTTTTAAGTGAAAACGAAAGGATGTACGTGGTCTACACTTCTGCACACAGACTCGTGTGCACAAACAAATCTCAAGACAACCGATCACAAGTTATCTGTATTGTAAAGTGATCGTCTGTTTTTAAATACAGCTGATATAAACTCTCCTGACCTTAACCTTAACGGAGCACAGTGGAAGTGTCTAAACTATATTTCTCAACCTAACCTTTAACTGTCAGTTGCTTTGGTTAAAAGCGTCAGCTAAATGTAATGTAATGTAATCTCTCCCCCACTTTCAGTTGCTGTCGAATGACCGTGCTGACCTCCAAGCTGAGCTATGGCAAGGCAGTAAACACATCAGTGGTAAGCTTCTCCATACACCTTCATTGTCTTTGTCCTCACCCATCGAAATTGTCAATTTGTTTGCTCATTATTGCTGAGCATTGTATATTCCTCATAACTCATCGAGACGTGTTAATGCCAAAGCCCTTTTGAAAAGTAACATTTTGAAAAATACTTCAATAAACACAAAATATATCTCCACAATATGCACAGGCTATGTTCAATGCAATATCTGTTTAACAGACAACATAAAACTAAGTTCTATATTAAAATTTTATATTTTATATATTTCTAACTGTTCATTGTCAGAAATTTCTGATCTGCCAATGACATGGTGGCAACTCTGTGAATTTAGGCAAGTACACATAGTTGAAATCACCTGAGTTCAAACCGAGCATCAGAATGGGGAAGAAAAATGATTTAAATTACTTTCAACATGACATGGCTGTTGGTGCCAGAGGGTCTTGGTTGGGGTATTTCAGAAACAACTGATCTACTGGAATATTGAAGTTATTGTGATACACATAACTTACTAAAATCTTATTCTGTTCTCCAGGTTTTGGACCAACCAGCTCTCCAGCTGCATCACTGAATCGGTGGAACTGCACAAACTACAAGTCTGCTGTGCCTCATGCATACTCCCGGCCGACCACAGTGCAAGATTTAACTACTTATAACAAGGGACAACATGGCATCCCCCACATCCTTTCCCATGGTGTTGTCTCAATGTTTTTGAAGTATCTGGTTTGTGTGTGTGTTTAAGTTACTACTTCTGACCACGTACTATCAATAGGTGTCTTAACACTTCAGAGTAACAAGAGAAATCAGAGCAGGCCAAATTATAAGTAAAGTTCATAGCAGGCTTCACCCAACAATTTTTCTCTTCTTTTAAGGGTGCTGACTAAAATATTGTAAAACTGAAAAATGAAAAAAGGTTGCATCATGCATAGGTTTCTTTATTACGCAGACGCGTTTCGGCGTTCTGCCTTCCTCATTGTAATAAAGAAACCTATGCATGGTGCGACCTTTTTTCATTTTTCAAATTATAAGTAGCACATTTACACCCTACTATAGTATCACAAGGGATTGGTGACTTTGGTGAATAAAATAGGAAGTAAGTATATTTCAGCCCTTAAGACTCAGAGAGAGAGGAATTGGTTAAGTGCGATTTAATGAGAAGATAATTGACTATGCATTTAACAGAAGGTAGACAGTCTTTGGCGTAGGTCCAATCATCAGCCCGGGTCTTCTTGCGCCAGTAGAGCCTGATGTAGCTGTGCAGCAGGAAGCGGACCTTTAACCCCGCAGACAGGTAGACTGGACCAACCTGGTGGTGGTGGGGATGGAGGAGGAGATTTTTAACCACCGAACCTGCAACAGCAAGAGTTAGACATGTCACTATAAAGGGAAGTGGTGGTTGCTGATTGGCTCTGCAAAATGCACATGTGGCATTCGAATCTTACTAGCAGAACTAGCGCTGGCTACTCTCCTCTAAATCAACACAAAATGTCAAGTTATTGTGTGCCTTAATAATGCAACATGTGCAAATGTTCAAGATGCCTTGCCTTGCATTTATTTTAATAACATGACTTTTCAAATCACAATTTTATGCAACAGTATGTATACATTTTATTTTTAAATGATTGAATGAATGAATGATAGCTTGAGTTGTGACTCCTTGCATTTTGTTTTAAAAACAATTAATTCTGTTAAACATTCTTACGCAAAGGACTTTTCCCTATTTGAATGTCATACAAAATTGAAATTAAACATTGAGTGTTTGCTCCTTATTTTTTGTTTTGTTTTATTTTGTTTTAACTCAACACGAGCCATTTGTTAAAGGCCTCACGGTTTCCCCTCTTTGAATGGTATACATTGTATAGTAGCAGTAGGATAACATTATCTGTAAGTTTTGACTGATACGCCCAACCCAAGAACAACGTGGACTGGAGCTAAGGTGGGTCGTCCAAAAAACAGAGTTCATGGTGTTAAAGAAAAAAGCAGAGGTTCATCAATTGGCTCTGATTTTTTTTCCCCATTGTTTTCATGGTCCTCTATAAACACATACGTGGGGGAGGGGAATGTGTTGTAGTTAGGGGATTGACACTATTTCACCCCTGAGCGCACTGTTTGATGAACTACAGTCACTATATAGCAGGGGCGGGGAACTTTTTTTTTTCATTCAAAGGCCCGTTGAAGTCCTCCAAGGGCCTCATTATGAACACGAACCAGGATTTCCCCCGACCCCACCTTCTCTAAGCCCGCCCCTTATATATAACTAAACTCTAGGCCTATTGCAAACGTAATTGGTAAGAGTCCTTTACAAAATGTGTTATATTTCATGTGAAGCGGCATAACATTAAACTCATGTCGGGGGATGGATAAAACAGACACAGGTTCCCCACCCCTGCTGTAGGCTACAGAATGTATTGAACAAGCTTGCTATTGAAAATTAGAAATTAAAGTGTTGGCTGAGCATGGAGCAGCAAACTAGGCTGTGCAATTTGCCACAAGCCATGACGTGAATTCCATTGCCATAGTAGGCTACAGAGTACTGAACATTGGGTTTTGTTGTTGTTGTTCTTGTTTAACAGTGGTTCCTTCCAGAAGCTGCATGACATTGGTAGGGCCTATGGCTTGACCAACTCGGCAATGCAATACATGCAATTATCTATGGAAGTGCTAGCTGAAGCAATTGTAGCCTCCCCCCATGTCAGTATCAATGACGTCTGGGGGTCTCTTCTATGACTAGTCCGGTTTCAAAAGAGTGGAGCTTGTTTGAAAACTACCTAATGCAACATAGGCTAACTACTTTCCAAGCATTCAGTTTAAAGGTGCTTGGACACACACAGGAGGCGTCAGGACCCTGTTGCTGGGTATGTGTGCGACAGACACAATGCCAAAGAAGCTAAAAGCACTAGTAAGCCACAGATAATTATGTTGCCAATACTGGACTTCATAAAGGGACAGAGGGGGCAAACCTTTCGGCAAACTTCACCTGATTGTGTGTGACTCCTCCATATCGGTCTTCACAAGAAAGAGAGATTGCGTCTTTCTGCTGCCTGCCTGTGCTGTGGTTAGATTCACGTTGTTTTCAGTCAGTCCTGGCGAAGCCTGATTGGTTGGCAGTAAGAGATGTTTTGATTGGCTCTCGCCATATGACCCCACCCCCACGTGAAAACCGGCTCAAAATTCGTACATCTGTAAAAAAGTTTCACAGCCGTGTGCTCGCAGCTCCGAACAGGAAGAAGTTGGTAAAGCATGGCACAAGCCGTACGCACTTCTCTTGCCACAACTTCAAAACATTTCTACACATACATTTTAATATTTTACACATACGTTTTCCCCCACACACATGTGCAAAAAAAAAACCACACAGTTACAAAACAAATGTACAGATGTGAAAATAACCCTGCAAGTACAAGGTGCAGCTTACACATTTGAAATGCGTTTTGTGGAGCTGTAAGATTTATGACCTTAAAATAGCTCCATAATAAAGCTCTCATTTCGGGAGTGCAGAGAATAAAATAAGACGAATACGAGAGAGTGAGGGAGGGAGAGAGAGAGAGAGAGAGAGAGAGAGAGAGAGAGAGAGAGAGAGAGAGAGAGAGAGAGAGAAAGAGAGAGAGAGAATACGAGGGAGGGAAGGAAAGAGAAAGAAACAGACAGAGGGATAAGATAAGGCGGGACTGAAAATGACAGCAAGAAAAAAAAGAAAGAGTTGAGAGTTTAATCAAAGTATGAACATGGTGAAATAAAAAGCGAAAAAGAAATGTGAGAAATAAAACTTTGTGGACTTTTGTGTGGTCTTATTCTCTGAACACAACTGAATAAAACAGTGGAAATGAAAAGATGAACTGCGTAATAAAGGTGTCAGTAGTGAAACAAGAGAATAAAACAGGCAATAGAATAGAAAAGTACAGTATGGAGGGACAAAGAAGATGAGAAAAGACAAAAGAGGATGAGAGGTGAAATGAGACATGCAGAGGGGAAATACTGAGTTACTGAGGGGAAATAAAGTCTGAGAGATGATGGATGAATAAATGAATGGAGGTCTTAAAGATAACATTTTATGTGGTGTTTCTGGTGATTGATGTGCACATGAATGTGTGTGTGTGTGCATGAATGTGTGTGGGTGTGTGAAAGAGTGCGCATGTGTGTCTAAGCGTACGTGTGTGTTCGTGTGCATATGTGTGTGTGCGTGTGTGGGCACTGTATGCATGTGATGTGTGTGGGTGTGTGAGAGAGTGGGCATGTGTGTCTGTGCACACGTGTGTGTGTGTGTGTGTGTGTGTGTGTGTGTGTGTGTGTGTGTGTGTGTGTGTGTGTGTGTGTTTGTGTGTGTGTATGTGTGTGTGAGAGTGTGTGTGTGTGTGTGTGTGTGTGTGTGTGCGCGTGCGCGTGCGTGCATGTGCGAGAGAGAGTGCACTCGTGTGTACCGGTACACGTTTATGTGTCCATGTGTGTGATGTCTGACCTTGGTGCAGATGAGGGCGTGGGGGCTGGTGGAGGCGGAGTCAGCGGGGCAGTAGAACCCTGCTTCACATGTTCCGCTGGGGGACTCTAGCCCCTCCCCCTCGCAGTAGTGCCCCCCAGGACAGGGGAAGCAGCTCTCCACAGACACACCCCCTGATGTCACAAGACAACACATCACATTCACAACACTAACTGTGGAAGCAGACAGCAGTCGTTGAAAGGGCTTAAACGCTGCAGTGACACCTGAACTGCATAGATCAGGGGTGACGAACGCGACGGAAGATTCTACCTGAAACGTTCAATCAGGGAGAGAGCGACCAACAGAAGCTTGTGTTTAGAAAAATTTATACAATCCATTGGCTTCCACTCCATTGCATATTTTTTGTTGAAGTTCCAATTCTCATTTGATGCTATTCACGCCCTTGACGCTAGAAACGCTTTCGCAGCTTCTGCTGCTTGCTCTTCCATACAAAGTCAATTACTTCCACCACTTTCCATGCCATCAAAGCCTGCTGTCTGTTCCCAGGACATCAACATAGCACTAGCACATACATTAGGCCTACTATACTGCCCTACAAAGGCAAAGGGCAGTAGCTTCATATCCTGTCAATTGGGTTTTGACTGAAAATGGTCTTCATTATACCTCATTTACAGTATCTTGTGACAAAGCCTTGTTTCCAAATGTGTCCCATTTCAGAGACATCGCTATGTCAAATTTGCAGTAAAGCATTTTTTCTCAGTTTCAGTGTGGGTGTAGTTACTGCACTTTGCCTTTGCAGGGCAGTATACATGGGCAACAGAAAGGCACCAAAGAGACATAGTTACTCATGGACATCCATACAGTATCACAGTGATATTACCATGTGTTAGCATGCATGGTAGGCATCATAATAATGGTAATAGCAATGAAAATAAAGAGGATGCCACACACTCTGCTCCATGTTTTATTTCAAATGATGAAGGCCAGGGAGCCGAAAACATGGAATGCACAAGGGCCAGCACTAGAGATGCAAACGATTAATCGATTAATCGATCAATGCATTAATCGATTAAAAACATTAATCGCAATTAATCGACAATTCGACTGACAAGAGACCCAGGTGAAATGGACATGTGAAGAGGGTGTGTGAAGAGCGGTGTGAATAGTGGGAATATTTAAATCACCTTTGGATTAAAGAATTTAAATAGAATTAATTTTCGAGAAACATCGAGATTTCTGTGAGAAAATGCCGCTTATCAAATAATCATAAGTCGATCGATAAGGCTATCAACTAATGATTAATGAATTCATCGATAATTTGTATCCCTAGCCAGCACCTCATAAAAATTGCATGGAAACACAGGGGCATTTGCGTGTGTGTGTGTGTGTGTGTGTGTGTGTGTGTGTGTGTGTGTGTGTGTGTGTGTGTGTGTGTGTGTGTGTGTGTGTGTGTGTGTGTGTGCATTTGACTCACCAGTGATGTTGCGGACAGTGCCAGTGGGACAGGGCAGGGGCGAGAGGGTACCAGATGGGCAATAGTGTCCGAGGGGGCAGGGGCCGTTCTGGGCCAGCTCAGCAGAGGACTGGGGGGCAGGACTGCTCGCCCCGCCCTGGCAGAAGTAGCCTGGCTCACACGGACCTAGCAGAAGTAATAATAACCATGTCATAAGGTCTGATATGAAGCATATTCTAAACAGCCCTGAAAACGAATATGAGCAGGTATCTGACTTCAGGACATTTGTGTTAACCATTGGGTTTGTAAGACTTTTCTGAATCAGAAACACCCATTGAACCTTTCGTTCTCCACCACATAAATGAAACTCTCTTATCTCTGGGACTATTATAAACACAAGTTACTGTATGAGTATGAGTTGTTCATGGTTTTGTATAAACAGGGTCTGTTTTGCTACAGATTACTAATTGTAATTAATTTAAGTAGGGCATAGTAGGCTATGTGTGATGGTGGTGCGACCTGTCAGTGCATCATCATCATCATCATCATCATCATCATCATCATCATCATCATCATCCTCATACATTTCCCTGCAGTTCTACTGCTGTGGACTTCCCAAACTTTTGTGCATGAGATTAGACTTTTGTAATTGTTTTCTACATTTGTATGATTTAAATGGTTCCAAACGTGTTTAGATCACTAGCACACATTTGCACACATTACATTAATCCAGGTTATATTTTCTTACACATACAAAAACAACACAAACATTGATCTATTCCATATGCTTAAATCATTTCAAAATGACCTGAGCTACAAGTTGTTTACCTTCTGACTTCAAACAAGTGATTTCAAAATGTCCAAGAACACATTTGATGTAATCAATCTTATTGATGTGTTGCCGCTTCCTCCAAAGGAAGTACTTGTGTACTGGGCATGTTCGCATGTGCGCGTCCTTGCGTATAAGTCACTGATGTGCGTGCATGTATTTATTTGTTGTTATTCTGTGTAAGGCCTGATATGATGCAATTTGCAGACATGTGGACTCGAGTCCAGTGACTTGGACTCGAGTCTGACTCGAGTCAGCAGTGTGAAGACTTGCGACTTGAAATTTCAAGATCAGAAAGGACTTGCGACTCGACTCGACTTGCACGCCTTTGACTCGGGACTCGACTTGGACTTGACAGTTGTAACTTTCAATGACTTGGCGTGACTTGCCATGTTGGGTCTAAAAAAAAGTCCAAGTCCAACCCTTGTTTTCAGAATGCAACAGCCCGCCCACATTCTTTGTTTGAATCACGTCATTGTCCTAAGCGGTGCTATGCCATTGGCGGCCAGATGCGGCCGGACGCAGCTGGCCTGGACGCGGCGACCAGCGGCAAAAACACCATTAGTGAGTCTCCAGAACAAACATAGCCTACATTTTAAACCATCGCGGAAGTTAATTTATCTCCCTCTCAGCCCCAACTCATTTTGCATTCTTAATAGGGTAGGCTATGGAAGTTTGCACTGTGATCAACAAATATTTTCTATCAATGTTGTAGGAAGTGTGTGTGGTGGCCGCTGTGATGTGCAACACGTAGGCTACACACGTGAAGCTCTCGCCCCTCGCTTACGACAGAAATTCAGTGAGAACCAAGCTGTCTAAATATTTTAGCTAAATGGTGATGGGCATTGATTGTTGAACATTTGGCTATTTAAGCAGTTGAAATAAAAAAGCACACGCTGCTGACATAACCGAACCACAGGACTTAATCTATTGTTGTTTTATAAAAGAGTACGCCTATCCGTTTTGCTTTCCCTGTCCTTTATGAATGCGCTTGCCTTCAGCCCCCGAAGGCTGTTACAGTATGTTCCGCTCCCACACACTATGCTTGCGAGTCAGTCACTTCAAAGTGAAATGCAACCTTGCGAATAATTTCCACCATCGCGGACAAAACCACGTTATGATGGATATGTGGCGAGGTAAACGTTACGAATATGGCCTGCTTTTAAGTTTCCCCCAACCCAGGATGTGTCCGTAGGCTATATGGCTTGATATCCCAGGGCTGTTTCAGGACCACAACTCCACGCGCTGAAAATGCATGTTAAGTTCGCGCTTCTCAGTCTAGAAAGATAACCTCTCGGTAACATTCTTTGCATTGACCAGCCACCATCGGTTGAGTATTAGAATCAATACAAAAAGACACGTTTATACATGTCTTAGTCTTCCAGCATGCAATCGAAAATAGGCGAGCAGAGAACACTTGTTCTTGCATCCATCAAAAGAGCTCCACCGCGGTTGCCTACTTTAGATGCCGGGTGAATGATTCCAAAGGGAAATAATTTAGCCTATAGCCTATTCATGACAGTCTTGCAAAGAGACAAGACAAACGACCAAAATTGTCAAATAATTGGTCAAGGCGCGAGATGAGGAATACTGCATGGCTATTGGAAAAACTTTGAAGAAATAAGCGCAAGCAACACTGCTTCCCGCGAAGCTTGCGCTTGAGGGCTATAAACAAGCTATGCGCCCCGAACCTCACTGCTTGTTGTTCATGACTTGAATCGAAACATTTCTAAGGACATCAGGGCTATCTTTGATTCCTGGAATACCGCCTCAGCCAGCTGAAAGCAGAGAAGCAGTGTCCCAAGTGTCAAATGGTAAGATAATGCCATAGGCTACCTGTTCCTTGAAAGTTTTAAAACTCAGCCTTGACACACTGTCATGTCAGCCACATCAGTTCAAACGCAATCTTTAATGCGGCCTATCGTGAAGTTTAAATGTAATGCGAGATAGAGGTTGTAAGCTACTGCTGCTGAGCAGCGCAAGACATAGGCATGGGTCGGCTCCCGTGGATAAAAAGCATGTTGCGTGTCGCGTGCTGCTCCCAGCCCAATCCTTGCGCGCGCGAACCTTGTATCTCGTGGTGTCGACACCGCTTTATCTTATGATTCTCACAGTTCGAACTACATGCTTCGTTTGGTATTTTGGGGGAGTTTGGAGTCACAATGACCGCTGCTTTGAAATGACACGTTAGAGCTACACGACGCCAGCACTGGAGAACTGGGATGTAACCTTGTTTTCCAAATTAACAAAAATTAGGAAACATAGAAGCAGAACTTTGTTTGGCTACAATCTATGACCTGGACGGTGAACTTAATCTTTTTGAAGAGGCATGAACAGCATACAAGTGCCTTTGTGGGGGAGGAGAGGGCGATTGGGGAGAACAGGGAGACGAGAGCATGGCGCGAGGCGCATATTCTTTCGGGAAAAATGAGAGCGAAATGTTGGATAGGGCATTACACACCTTCCTTCTTCCTACACTGTAGAAGCGCAGAACAAGGTTGCCTCGTTGCCATAACTGACATTCTGCAGCGCTAACGCCATGTTTAATTGACAGCGTGCTGGCGAATAGTCTACCTAATATAATTAACAAGACGTGGATTAATGACTGTGCAAACGAAGTTCTAGTTAACTTGGACTGTGACGCAGTAAAAATGGTTGGTGGGCCATTGCGGCGAGAATGTGAGGGGGAAAGCGACAATGCCGATATCAGCTTCAACAATAGTAGAGTAGAGTAGAGTAGAGTAGTAACTTTATTGATCCCCAGAGAGAAATTCAGGAAATTCATCATTACTTTACCAGGAATTTAATCCAACTAACTAGCCTACTTTTTCCTAATTTCTTAGCCCATATGGACAAGTGTCTACTAGGCTAAATACTGTCGGCACGTAGCCTACAGCAGATAGCCTAGTGCTGCACCATGCATGTGCTCATTGGTGGGTTCACAGTTATGACACTGTCAATGCTCAGCTTTTGGTTCACAGATAATGGGATGAAGTGAACATCATGGACCAGCTGAGACAGGGCTGCCTGCTGAGCCTGTAGCCCCACCCCCCATACGCACGCACACACACACACACACACACACACACACACACACACACACACACACACACACACACACACACACACACACACACACACACACACACACACACACACACACACAGGGCTCAATTTAAAAAAAAAGAAATTGATTACCCCTGCTGTATGTCATATCTTGATGAGAATGGTGAGCTTAATATGGTACCTTAGGGAAAATGGCGTCTTTTAAAGCCAAACCAAAATGTTTACATTAGTCGACTGTTACACTACAGTAAAGAGAGGGGGGAGGGTGGGTAGCACCTGTAAGACATGAATAGGCTACTACTTTCACCCTTGGCCTTTGTGGGTAAATTCAAACATAGTACGCTGAAAGTGTGAATCCACGTTTTCAGGTCGGAAGTGTAATATGCCCCCCTAATGTCTTGAAAAAACCTTCCAGCCAAAGCTGTCAGCGGCCCTGCCTGTGCTCCTAGTGAAAAAGTTAACCATAGTCCTGTCCTTAGCGTTATGATGCTAGAGTCTGTATAACTTACAACCTTGACTAGATATGACCGGCCCACCACCAAGACCAGGGTGGAGTAGTGGAATAGGTTTATGCCATCAGATGATGGAACGGACACACACACATACGCACACATTCTTGCAAACAGGACTATTTGCCCACTGGACAGTAAATATTTGGCATATGGTTGCTCCTTTGTTTAAGTACAAATTCACATGAAATGTATTTTTATGTGTAAAAAATATGAAATTAAATGTCATTTTACATACACAGCACAAGCAGTAGTTTGGTTTAGACTGATTTTTCTGCAACTGTTTTAGTAATTGTCATCTTTTTACTCAGGTATCATTATTATACTAATGAATTTATGATCGAAATTGTGATTGCAAATGGAAAATCCCTTTGTGACTTGTGAAGGACTTGAAAAAATATGAGACTTGGACTTGGACTTGACTTGGCTGGGGTACGACTTGGACTTGGACTTGACTTGGTCAGATGTGTCTTGACTTGTGACTTGACTCGGACTTGAGTGGAAAGACTCGAGACTTACTTGTGACTTGCACGTTAGTGACTTGGTCACACCTCTGGCTATTTGTATTTGTGTGGTATCATTTAAAATATTGGTATTTATATGTACTAGAAAAGTTTGTATGCCTGAAACACCTCTGTTCTAGTTTAGGGAATGGAACGGCCCATTTCTGACGGGTAGGCAGGTGTCGTTTTGCTAGTAGCTCCATGGTGATAAAATGTGTCTTTGAGCACCCAATCCTCAGCTTTGTGAGGTTAGTTAACACTTGAACTCAACATTGTGGGCATTTGGCTAGTTGTTTTTGTATGATCTTTTGGCTCCTCATAGTAGGCATGTGTTCTTTTTTGTACATTGTGAAAATAGTGTTCATAGCCATATTTTCTACATTTTTCTTTTGGTAATTTTTGCTTTTGTTTGTCACTTTCTCACTGTTTTCTGACTGTGCTTGCAAATTAAACTGGAAAACTTCATCTTCTGCCTCCTGCTGGATCTGTGCGCCACTGCTCTAAGATCCTCGACACTCATCTTAACAGTATGGTTTCCAGCCAATGGCATGTTGTGCTTTGCAAAAAGTGAGGGTGACACACTAGTAATGCCTGATTTATATGCTTGTAATGCCAACATGCATCAATTCTACATTGTTTGAGTAATAATACACTATGGGCGGTCGCGTTCCTGAGGGGGCGTCTTGATTAGTTATGCCTTGAGGTAACCATATGTTATTCAGAAGTGACGGATACAGTGCTGTATGCAGAATGGCTGCCAGTGAAACACATCTGTTTCCCCAAATGGCCTTTGAGTGAGGGTGGCAGGTTTACAAAGAATGAATCAGGGCTTTTTAACCCTTGGATGGTGTTCGTGTTTTGGTTACATAGAAGGTGTTCGGGTCAATTTGACTCGGGCATATAGAAAAACAATGAAAAGTGAAAAAAAAAATGTATAGCTTATATTCACCCTCATGTTCCCCTCACCCTGCCTGTGAATTTCTGTTTATTTATGTTTTTGAGAGTGGGAGATACAGAGAGAGAAAGATTTGGAGACGGTGAGGAAAGTGAGTAAACTCAATCCAAGCTCTCCGATTGAACCACTAGTGCTCTTATCGCGCAAGGTTGAATCAGTGATGCACAACTGAAGAAACAAACAATATCTGCACTTCTTTTTCCACATACTTCACCCTCTGTCCTGTCTAGTCAACATGTGATCACTGTTATAGAAAATATCGATGTATAAGCCCCCCAAAGTGTTACGGGTCAAAATGACCCGTGAACACCTCCTATGTAATAGAAATGTGTAGGGGGTGTTAGCAAGGGGGTCACTAATTTTTTTTTTCAGATTCATGTCCCTCACTGAAAATGAGCCAAAGCCAGTGAATCTCAATGTGAAAGAACAATAACTGATACTTTTTTCTCAAGCCAAAAACTGAAAACGGGTCAAAATGACCCGAACACCTTACAAGGGTTAAGTGACACACCATCAACTATAATGCTTGCTGTGTGGCTGTTGCAGTAAATACAGTATGCTCCCACTATCACACACCAGCCTCTACCTAGAGGAGGTGATGTTTTTATGATTTATGCATGTTTACAGTAAATGAGACATGAGTAATGTCTATGTTTTAATCATAGCCTGTTGAGACACAGCACCTGTTATAAATTGGCTGTTACGAAAATGGCAAGGATCAAGTTTTAATACTTTACTGAAGGCACTGTGTTGTCATAGTAGTGAGGTACTATGGCAGTAAAACGTTTCAACAACTATTAAAGCATTCCACTGGTGGGATGACGTACATTATGGGGCTATGTGATATTGTCAATATTACATTACATTATATTAACAGTATATTAAATGTTGCTATTAAATTCAAAGATGAAACGCTGACAGCAACTTCATCCTGTTTCCTTGAAACTGATACACTAACTGATCTGAGGTTGACCTTGTGGGAGTGGGAGACTGACCTTGGGGCTGGGAGACTCCGGGGATGCTGCAGTAGAGACCAGTGGGACAAGGGGTGCAGGAGGCATCAGAGCGGGCACCAGCACTGCTACCCACTGTACCCACAGGGCAGGCGTGGGGCAGGGCAGTACCGTTAGGGCAGAAGTGGCCTGGGAGGGCACAGCAGAGAGGGCAGACAACAAGAGTCGGGTATGACACAGGGGGGCAGTCAGAGATATGATATTATTGGTCCATTCATTGTCGATAATGAGACATTTCTACGCCACTGTTGTATAACAAAGTAACTGATTAAAAAAAAGTTCGCCTTGGGAAAATTCACAAATTTAAATCCTATACTGTAAATCCTTGCAGAAAACAAGTGAACTTACAACAAGACTTAGACTTAGACTTCTTTATTGTCCATTAACCTTACATAAAAAATCACACCACTGGAAAACCAAATTTCTCACCAATATCTCTCACCACTTGATAATAAATTTTCCTCTGCAAAAAATGTTCCTCTACAAAAAGTTGATTAATAAGGGGGTAGCTCACCAAGTGGGCACAGTTGGGGCTCCTGCGTGCCACTGTAGGGGCAGTGTGTGCCCGCGGGACAGAGGGTGCAGCTGGCAGCGCCCGTTCCAGAGCTGTGCGTGCCCGGCACACAGGGCACCTCCACTGCAGAGCCTGGGGGGCAGCTGTGCCCCGGAGGACACAGGTATCCCATAATGCCATCGTCAGGGCGAGGGCTCGCACTCCCACCAACACACACATACCTGGTGGAGGAGAGAAAGAGCTACGTTATGTACAGGATATATTTTTGTCGTAGCCTGGAAAGGGCTCTGATTTTCTTTTTTTGTTTGTTTTTAAACTGCTAAGGCACGGCGTTATACATTTGCTGTTACCAGAATGGCAGTGTAGTACTGTGGTGGTTAACTTATCAATGACTATTACAACATTTCACTGGTGGAACGGTGTGCATTATGGGGCGACGTAAAATAAGAAAGCATGAAGTATGAGGACAAGGAGAGAGAAAGAACGAAGAGAAATTGTAACAGTCTGAGATGGAGTGAGTGAACCTGCGGAGACAATGGAAACGGACAAGACAATAAGTCTGTGTGTGTGTGTATGTGTGTGTGTGTGTGTGTGTGTGTGTGTGTGTGTGTGTGTGTGTGTGTGTGTGTGTGTGTGTGTGTGTGTGTGTGTGTGTGTGTGTGTGTGTGTGTGTGCGCGTGCGTGTGAGTGTGTGTGTGTGTGTGTGCGTGTCGGTGCGCACATTATTCCCAAGTAGATAAGGTCAAGCACTATTTCTCGCTGAGTACTTTAAAGTGACAAGTCATTTGTAGCCAACAGCCTCCACAATTCACCCTCTTTTGTTGTACTACAATCTAATCAGCATTTCCCATTGCCACTGCTACATCACGAAGACAGGCCTGCGATAATTGTTTCACCGCTCTGCTACTATGGACAAAGTAACTAACAATAAATCAGACAAATAACAAGATCAGTAAGCAAAACAAACCAAAACAAGGCAAATAGAAGAGCTGAGTGATGAAATTATTGTCTGGGCATAGACATCTGTTCCACCACCACAGGGCCGCGGACAGCTTTGGATGGGCCAGGACAAAGTCATCTGAAAGGGCCCTCCACCCAATACATTCAATGTAATGAGGGCTCAATTATAAGCCGCCCCCCCATCTCCCTGGGCCCGGGACAGCTGACCCCCCCACATCCCCCCCTGTCAA
>NC_085865.1:47327858-47355358 GCF_034702125.1 Engraulis encrasicolus
AATCCGCCAAATTCTATTGATTTTCTATGGCTGAAATTGGGCGGGTTTTTTCTGCTAAATTGCCACTGTTTTTACCCGCACCCGGGACCATACCCTTCAAGACAGCCCAATTTAGGGGGCAGGAAAACAGCCCAATACTGGCAACACTAGCCATGCAAGCTCGAGGGAGCGGATGATTGCATAGAGTCCAACAATAACTGGAGTGTGGCCTGTGGAAAAATTGAGCATTGCAGTGGCATTATGGGGATTGGTTGTCACAAACTCCACAAGCACTAAAATACGTTCATTTTCTGCCCTTTTCTTGGCCAAGAAGGCACCAAAATTAGAAATGTATTGTACTATTCTACTATACATAGGACGCCCACTTTCGTAAACCAATTCATGTTCTCCACACGGGTTGGAATGCCCCTTTAAGGGTGAATAATTGTCAATGAAGACATTTTGAAGTAGTCTTTGTAAGACTTTGTCCGTAAGATTTCATTATGAACAGTTACAAATGTACAACGAATTCCCTAAAACTGCGTGGTTGAATGAATTTGAACACAACTGTATATAAAGGTTTTATGCAAGCATTCCCTTCCGTTACCCCTCTACATTACCCCCTCTACTGGTCTAGGGGCCCTGACACCCAGTTTGGGAACCGCTGGTCTCAATCATGTACTTGATGCCAGGATTTTAGAAGTGGGTTCATTAAAGGCTAACTGGACAATCAGACATGTTGTGTTTTATGATCATATAATAATTAATAAGTAATGCCTTAACACTTTTTTTTTACCTTTGTGTGGTGGGCCATGAACGGAATCAATTTCATCTGCAATTCCCAAATCCACGGTTGTCCCAGAAATACACATCCACTAACAAAGAAGAGCCCATTCTCGGGGAAAATCAACTACATGCTTCGTGGTGCCGCTACGATATAGCCTCATTTTTCGTAGTTGGGCAAGGCACGCTGTCGTCGACGACGAGGGTGTTGGAGGGTGAGAGAGCGAGTTGAGAGAGAGAGCCCACCCTGAGGCCAGTGCGCGTGCATTCCGGGAGGGGAGCGCTGTTCGTTGTTGTCAGCTTCATGCCATGTCTCCCTTCCTCCCAACCTTTATTCCCTAATCCTGTAAACCCTTACCCTAAACTTACCCGTTAAAATCACTGTTTGTGAAATGTTGGATTTACGGTCGTTTCAGTTAGCCTTCAGTCGTGTGGCTTGATTGTTGATGTCCGTCCGCATTATTCTTCCCCCCAGAACCAAACTACCCCAATTGTCAGTTCCCCCTTTCGTCGTCCAACCACGAGAAACGAGGCTATTCGTAAAGGCACCACGAGGCTTAAAGTTGATTTTTTTTCTGTTTTTCTCGTTAAGACTTCATGAATGGCCCGAGTTACTGTTGCAAAGAAACGCTGCCATTCCCTGGGAATCTCAAACGCCACCAAAGCATTCACACAGGACAGAAGTCCTATGTCTGTCAGCATTGTGGCAAACGTTTTTCACCGGCAGGAGATCTCAAACGACACCAAAGCATTCACACAGGAGGACAAAAGTCTTATGTCTGCCAGCATTGTGGTAAGCGTTTTTCACAGGCAGGACATCTCAAATCACACCAACACATTCACACAGGAGAGAGGCCCTATGCCTGCCAGCAGTGTGGCAAAAGTTTTATACGGTCAGTGCACCTCAAACGACACCAACGCATTCACACTGAAGACAAGCCTTAGGGCTGAAAGTAGACAGGTGCGCATCACAGGTATAAAATGTACAGCTGGTGCGCAATACCGGTAAGAGAATAGGTTTAATGCTGCCCAAAAACCCACATTTGAAAAAAAGCTGTTCCAGTTGAAAACGCACAACCCACACAATGCCATTTCAGACAACTGCTCTCCTATAAAGAGAGAACTGAAATAGTCATGCAGCGATATAGATATGTAGTCCACATACTTATTTTTGTTTACTGTTTACTGCAGGTGGTGGTAGGGGTTAGCACCAGTAAGAAACGAAAGCTACGGTCACCCCTGGCAGAGAGGCTCTATGGGTAGTACGAGAGAGGAATCTCGCGACTTTTTCCCGGTGATACTGTCCACTAAGTGGCGCCATCCAGACAGCGCAGAGGAGATGGAGCGCAGAGGGCCCTGTTCGGTAAATGAATGGAGGTCCCATGCGAGCTCAACCACCGAGATGATGCCATTGCTTTGGGAGAGAACTTGGTGGTAATTCATCGTTTCATTTTCTTTTTCCCCAAAAGGCAGAATAAAAGCTCCTTTCAACACACACGTACGTTCGTGAAGGTTTTTTTAAACTCGCTGGATCTTTGGAAAATCGTCTTTATTGTCAATATGACGTCACGAGTGGCTTCACACACTGCGTTTGGATTGGTCGGCCGGCTGCATTGCTGTGATCACGACGGCCGTAAAGCAATTTTGTTAGCAAGATGCTAGCGGAGCCTGACTCATAAATGCCAAAGCTGTAAGAAATCAGAAGGACATACATCCCAGGTTATTGTACATTTCATTTAAATCCACATTGGTTTCTCAGAACTTACAGTAATATTGTCAAGTTTCAGCCGACAGCGAGCACAATTGTCAGTTATTAGTGCCAGCCTTATGAGCTCTGCTGTCTCGACAGTGCTCCCTAGGTGTACTGCAGGCACGGGTTGGAGGGCGAGATTGGACCATAGCCCTTCTACCTGTAGCCGCTCCACATTCTATTCGCCCCATTATACAAAATTTGGCAGCAGTTCAATGGATTTGCACTAGGGACGCTGTTCAGACAGTGGAGACTGGGATTCCCCTATTGGGCTGGGGCTAATCACCCACAAGTAGTCAAGTCAAGTCAAGTAGGTTTTATTGTCAATTTCTTTACATGTCCTGGTCATACAAAGAATTTGAAATTACATTTCTTGCTTTCCCATTAGACATAGACTAATCTAGGTAAGGACATAGACAGTATAGACATAGACAGTACTTATACATGGACTTAAGACAGTATGGACATAGACAGTGCTCATACAGACATTAAAGTGCAAGACTGGACAACAGAAGACTTGTAGAGGACATACATTAAGAGGTATTTGTTGTGCTTTTGTGCTTTTCCTAAAAAAAAGTCCTTTATAGTGTTCTGACATGGTAATAGTAGCATTTTGAAGAAAATAAATATTAAAAAAGGTCTGTCAAGTATACCAGCAGCAGTGTGGTGTGGTGTGGTGTGGTGTTGTGTGTGTGTGTGTGTGTGTGTGTGTGTGTGTGCGTATGTGTGTGTATGTGTTTAGTGCAGGTACAGTAGAAGGTGCGGTGTGCGTCTTGTGTGTGTGTTCGTGTGTCTGTGTGTGTGTGTGTGTGTGTGTGGTGTGTGGTGTGTGTGTCAGTGTGTGTATGTTTGGGTTTTAGTGCAGAAAGTGCAGTGTGCTTGTGTGTGTGTGTGTGTGTTGGTGTGTGTGTGTGGGTGTGTGTGTGAGTGTTGTGTGTGTTGTGTGTGTGTGTGTGTGTGTGTGTGTGTGTGTGTGCATGTTTTGAGTTAGTGCAGGTTGAAAGTTTCAGTCACGAGAATAGTAGTGCACGGTGGAATGTTCAGTCGCAGATATGGTGGTGGAGGATGGGGGGGGGGTTGTCAGTGGCCTTGCTGGCTAGAGGCTGACAGTGGAGGGAGAGTGGGTTGAGTGTTGAGTGCATCTTGATCGCTTGGTGCATTGTGCTGCTCGCCAGCCTGGTGGTACGGGAACGGAGGCGCCTGTACCTCTTTCCAGAGGGCAGGAGGCTGAGCAGTTTGTGTGCAGGGTGGCTTGTGTCTTTGATGATCATCAGTGCTTTCCGGGTGAGGCGTGTGGTGTAAATGTCCTGCAGGGAGGGGAGTGGTACTCCAATGATCTTCTTCGCTGTGTTCACAACACGCTGGAGGGTCTTCCTGTTTTTCTCCGTGCAGCTTCCTCCCCACACTGTGATGCAGTTGGACACGACGCTCTCTATGGTTCCTCTGTAGAATGTTGTCATGATGGAGGGTGTAGCACTTGCCTTTAGTTTGCGCAGGAAGTAGAGACGCTGATGGGCCTTCTTCGCCAGTGATGTAGTGTTGGTGGTCCAAGAGAGGTCGTCGCTGATGTGCACTCCAAGGAACTTGGTGCTGCTCACTCTCTCCACAGCATCACCGTCGATGGTCAGTGGGGGGGGGGGTGGCAGTTGTTTTTGGACCCTTTGGAAGTTGACAACAATCTCCTTGGTCTTGTTGACATTCAGCAGGAGGTTGTTGTCTTTGCACCATCTGGCCAGCAGGTCTACTTCTTCTCTGTAGTGAGTCTCATCGCCCTTGGTGATGAGGCCCACCAGTGTTGTATCATCCGCAAACTTCACTAGATGGTTAGTGCTGTGGGTCGTTGTGCAGTCCGTGTGTCAGCAGCGTGAACAGCAGGGGCTGAGAACACAACCTTGCGGAGCCCCCGTGCTCAGGGTCAGGTTGCTCGAGGTGTTGTTCCCTACCCGTACTGCTTGTGGTCTTTGCATCAGGAAGTCCAGCAGCCAGTTGCAGAGGGAGGTGCTGAAACCTAGTTTGTCCAGTTTTCTGATGAGTTGTTGTGGTATTATGGTATTGAATGCTGAACTGAAGTCAATGAACAGCATTCTCACATATGAGTCTTTATTGTCCAAGTGGGTGAGGGCTGGATGGAGGGCAGAGCAAATTGCATCCTCCGTGGATCGCTTGGCTCGGTATGCGAACTGGTAGGGGTCTAGGGTGGGGGGTAGGGTGGCTTTGATGTGTGACAGGACTAGCCGTTCGAAGCACTTCATGATTATGGGCGTCAGTGCTACAGGACGGTAGTCATTGAAGCATGATGGTGATGATTTCTTCGGCACAGGTATGATGGTAGCAGCTTTGAAAAGTGATGGGATGGCTGCTTGCTCCAGAGAGATGTTAAAGATGTCTGTGAAGACATCCTTCAGCTCTTCTGCACAATCCTTCAACACTCGGCCTGGTATGTTGTCTGGGCCAGCTGCTTTGCGTGGGTTGATGGTGGCCAGTGTCCTCTTAACACTGGCAGAGGACAGGTAAAGGGGTTGATCATGGGGAGAGGAGGAGTTTTCTGTGGGTGAGTGTCATTTTGTGCTTCAAAACGGGCAAAGAAACTGTTCAGGTCGTTTAGCAGAGAGGTGTTGTTGTCACAGCTTCGTGGTGCAGGCTTATAGTCTGTGATGGCCTGTATGCCCTGCCACAGCCTCTGTGCATCTCTGCTGTCTTTGAAGTGTGTTGTTATTTTGTCTGAGTATTCCTTTTTTGCTTTCCTGATGCCCTGGGACAGGTTAGCCCTTGCTGTCTTTAGGCCAGCTACGTCTCCTGCTCTGAAGGCTTTGTCTCTGGCCCTCAGCAGTCGGTGAACTGTCTCCTGTGAACCATGGCTTCTGGTTGGCCCTGGTAGTGATGTGTTTTATTTCTGTAACATCATCGATGCATTTTGTGATGTAGGAGGTCACGGTGTCTGTGTACTCCTCAATGTCAATGTGATTGCTGTGGGTGGCAGTTGTTTTGAAAATGTCCCAGTCTGTGGTTTCAAAGCAGTCCTGAAGTCGTGAGATGGCTCCCTCAGGCCATTTTCTCACCTCCTTCTGAACTGGTTTGGTGAGTCCTCGCTAGCAGCTGAAACCTGAACATATTACGGTCGTCTCTGACACAGGGATACGGATTAAAATTAAAAACACAATAACCTGGGAGTTATATCCGTCTAGTTCAGGGGTGTCAAACATACGGCCCGCGGGCCGCATCCGGCCCGGATGTAAAAAAAAAAAAGTTTTTTTATGAAATAACCGAAATGCGCAATTACGGCCCTCGGGGCAAAATCGAGACCTGCACGACATTAACCCAATGGTCCCTCTGTTACACTGTATATATGTAGTAATGTGCACATCACACTTCAATTATAAATAGTGAATTTGTACTGTAACAGGCATTTGATAAAGCTCATATATTATAGACCTCATATATAGAGATAAAATGTTAATACTTCTTATTCGTATTGCATTGGTATTGATTGTAGTTAAATAATAAATATAATTGGATTTGTATTGGTTCCTATTAAGCTCAAACTGGAAACGGGATGTTAGAATGCGTGAAAATGCAGGAAATTACATATAAGAAATACAAATTTTTCCAGACCCCCTGCCAAAATGAACTGTCCCATATTTCATTAATTGACGGTTGCCAATGAATGAATGAAGTCAAGGAAATTTTGCATAGGATTATCAGTATTGCATTGCTTTCTACATATTCAATTCAACACACTTAAAACGTGATCGTACTGAACACTAATCCTCTGCTTTACGTTTTTTTTTTCTTTTTTTTGCGATGATGTTACTAATGCGGCCCGCTTCAGGTCCACATGGGTTGTATGCGGCCCCCGGACCAAAATGAGTTTGACACCCCTGGTCTAGTTTCTTACAGCTTTGACATTTGTGAGTCAGTCTTCACTAGCTTCTAGCTAAGGAAATGACCAAATCCGATTGGTGAATGAGGAACTAAACCGGATGCTAACGTAGGCGAGACGTAGCCTAGCCAGAGGCTAACTGGCAAACGTGAGGCCAACAGCTCGGCCGATCGTGATGTACGCCACAAATAGACCAATCGAAATCATATTTAGACACTACAATGTTGATTTCTGCCCTCGATTTTCAACAGTTAAGAAATCCAGCGTCGGATTAACACATTCTTAAGGTAGTAAAGGGGGTCGCCGCCATGTTTGTTTTCCAGAATCACCGCGGGTAGAGAGCTCACGTGCAGCATTCTGGGTAATTGAGTTTCACGTTATTCAGGCACAAAATGTGTGTTTTTTAAAAAATGCAATGAGTTTAAAACATCAAACCAAGTGCCATTTGGAAGGGTAATTTACACTACCTTTAGAAAAAACAAAATGAAAACCGGTGACCTTCCATATCCGACACATCAGCTAAGACCCCATTCAGTCTGATGGCTCTCCTCTGCTTGAACATCGCCGCCTCGTGGACAGTACCACCCGAAAGAAGTGGTCAGCGTAATCTCTCCTCTATAAACCCTCTCTGATTGCACACTGTATGTAAACCCACTGTGCCCCTGGCCTGATCTCATATTTCTGGCGACTGCTTTGACGGCAATTCATTAAATTCATTTTCAATGGGCTGTGACTACGTCTTCGCACAGGCTCCTGGGATTGTGGTATGGTGACTATCAGTTGACACACGTTAAACAGCAGAGATGCCTCAAAGTTTATGCGAATTGCTCTCGGCGAACGCAGTGCGTCATCCAATGAATGTACAGGATGAAATTAAATATATGAATATGATATGAATTCTGTAATGAAATCTGATACCCTGTCGGAAAAAAAATAAATCATACAAAAAAGAGTGTTTGATTACCGCGGTCGGGGGGTACCCAATACTTTACGATATGACCCTGACATCATACAGGAACAAGTGGCACTTTTGTCTGGCAGCTGCAAAAAGTGTTTCTGGATGTGCGCACCCTACCCAAAACTACTTTGGCACTTGGAAACTCATTTAGCATATGATTAGGCCTATAAGAAGACATTCAAAATTGCAAAACACTTAACATTTAAACTAAAATCACTTTACTTGGTAGTTAAATGCACACACCAAAGTAGGCACAGGTCCTGATATTATAACACTACTAAATGCAGAAGCTGTTTGCCTGGCCCTGGGCCACAGGTGTGTGTGAACAAAGCAGGTCAATTTTGTCACTTCTGAAGCAGGCAGGACACAAGAAAGGCCAGTTGACACGGAGTCCTCAGGGAAGTTTTTTAATGTATGAAGGAAAAATACACACTCACACGCACCCCACACACCCACACACATACATACCGCTCCAGGCCACTTTATTAGAATAGCATGAAAAAGTTGATTTATTTCCATAATTCCATCAATAATGTTAAACTGTAAAACTATTCCAATCATTCAATTGTTTATTTTTTGCATATTTTGGGCTTCCAGCTCAAAAAACCCATGAATTGGGGAATTCGCATCATTAGAATATTGTGATAAAATCACAATTTTCTTCAGCAAAATTCAGGTCACATCAAATCAGTTGAAATTTGGTACTATCTACATATCATGCAATGTTCAATACCTGAGGTTGGTACTCTCTCTGTCTTAATAACTGCCATGATGTGCTTAACATTGAAGTCAATGGCAGAAACATTACATGGGAGTTATGGAAGCCCAGATATCCTTGATGCTTTGCTGTCAGCTGTTCTTGTTTGCTGATCTGGTGACCCACCCTTCACTCTTCAATATACCCTGTAGATTTCCATGCCACGTTTTGGTGTTAACTCACAAGTTTAATTCTAACTTACCAGAAATAAAACCCATTCATTTTCAATGGGGTTTCATTTCTGGTGATTTAGAATTGGTGCGTTAGCGCCAAAAACGTGGCATGGAAATCTACAGGGTATATTGAAGTTTAACATTATTGATGGAATTATGGAAATAAATCAACGTTTTCATGCTATTCTAATAAAGTGGCCTGGAGCTGTACATACACATAAGGGGGTATTCCATGAGTGATAACCCTGGCTAATTTAACCTACAGGAAGTGGTAAACCTAATAATAGTAAATGAAAATTAAGACTTCAGGCTCTTCTATAAGATGATTTAACCACTACCTCAAGGTCAAGTAAACCTGGTTTAGTACTAAACCAGCCTCTTGGAATACCCCCCAACCCCACCCCCCCGGCTATCCCACTATCCCAGCATCGGTGATCCAGTCCCCCCTCCTATTCATACAGAAGAACAGGGTTACACATCAGGGGCTTCTCCCGTACACGAGGATGGGGGGCATGCATCAGGTCCCTCTCCCTCCTATGGACATGGGTAGGAGTACTCGACCTCAGCCTGGTCACCTACGAAGCAAAGATGTCAACATCAGACAGCAGCCAGTGTCAACAAAACACAAGAATCATAGCCTGTGCATTTAATATACACTGTTCCCGAAAATAAGGGGAACAGCAAAATATAGCAATGCAATTCCAAGTCTGATATCAGCCTGTTGTTAGGAAGCAACGCTCATTGTGAATCCATTTACTTTATTTTTAAAAGCGGGATTAAGCTTTATTCAGAATTAATCATGTACACGTGTAACAATTCAGAATTAAATGAAAGATCAAAAGTATACTCGCCGGAATTATTTAATTCTGAATTATTAATTGGAATATGGAACCATAAACTTGGCAAATGACTAGTTGGACAGGTGTGCCTAATGAAGTGGCAAGTGTGTGTATGTGTACAGTATATGCTCTATGTATAGGGCTGGGAGGACTTAACGATTCATTTCGATTAATTAACAACACAAACATTAATGCGATTAAATACCAAATTTTTATCGCACTATAATATAGTCACGTAGTTATGGATCAGACCAGTGGAGGGCAGCATTTAGCCTGATGGTGTGTACAACCTGCTGAAATTGATTCGATTTCTCATCTATTTTCGTTATAGCCTCTGATTTCTCATATTTTTTGGTACCGTATTCAACTTTTGATAAATCAACCAAATCTGTTGTAGCTGCTGAACCAATGGAGAGATTTTTTTCTAACAGTCAGGATTTACAATGTTCGGAACGTGCTTGAAAGTATTGTGTTTTACAATATAGATATACAGGTATATATATATATACACCTATAACTTAAATATACAGTATATATGTAAACTTAAATATACAGTATATATATATATATATATATATATATATATATATATATATATATATATATATATATATATATATATATATACTGTATATTTAAGTTTACATATATACTGTATATTTAAGTTTACATTATAGTTTACAGGGGGGCTACCTATACCTATACCTAAGACATTGCACTACTCTGTTGATCTTGGTTAATTACCAAATAAGCAATACTTTGTTGATTAAGCTTATGTCCGGTCATTCAAAATCCAGTTGGAAAAAAAACCATGTCACCGTTTTCAAGTCAGATATTTATGTGCAAAGAAAATGTGATTTATTAATTTCAAAGCCTCCCAATCGTATACACTTGTGGTGTCAACAGTAATCGATTCAGCAATGCAATGCAATGCGGGGCATGGACAATTCAATTCAATGCGGCAAGTTCCAGAATCGATGCAGCAAATTTTTAAAGTTTCAATTACTTCCGTGGATATTTCAGAAGCAAATGAATGTTAAATTAAATAAAAGCACTTCAAAGCATTGAAAACTGCAAGACTGATACAGATAACAGACAATAAAATGTTGCTCAGTATCTGACTACTTGTATTGCCTCATCATGACTCATGAAACATTTGCTTTGCTTTCAGTAGAAATGTAATGCATTGCAATACATCGTAGAATTTAATTGAATTGAATCGAATCGAAACCTCCCGAATCGTAATCGAATTGAATAGTGAGGGCCGTGCCAATGCACACCACTAGTACGTATACACACACACTGTATATAGTATTTGTGTGTGGTACTGGTACTCACTTGGCTGGTAGTAGTCGTACACCTTGACCACAGCTGGTTTCAGGTTGCTCACTGGGAGATCCTGTCTGATGGTCAGCTGGTAACGCAGCTTCAGCTCCTTGGGAACCTGAGAGAACAGCAAACAGGCAGAGTGAAAACGTGCACTGCGTGGGTGCATCCTTGCGTTCGTGTGTGTGAGTGAGTGAGTGTGTGTGTGTGTGTTGGCCCACAACGTCATCTCAAATGTGTAATACAGTTTGCCCACGTTTGCAGCGTTAATATGATAATAATAATAATGCATTTTATTTAAAAGCGCCTTTCGAAACACTCACGGACACTGTATAGAGACAAGCAATAACTACAAAAATGACACACATTAAAATCTCAGATTGTAAACACAAAAAATAGTAAGATAGTGCATGCACACACTTAATACTCATAAGTAAATCTCACAATGTTTATATATAATATTATTATAATATTTATATGTGGTTCTAGAGAGAGGCCAGGGTGGGCCACGGCCCCTGTAGAATTACTCCTGGCCCCTGTTGCGGCCCCTGTACTTAACAGTCAATGGTCAATAGGCCTATTATTTTTTACTGAAATATCTACATATAAAATTCAATATATAAATTAGAATATTGTCCCTTCTTTTCTTCACTATATGTGCCCCCCTAAAAAAACATTGGGCTACCCTGGCAATTTCGGTCTAGAACCGCCACTGATAATATTAAGTTTGGCCCGTGTGTGAGTGCAAGTGCAAGTGCAGTCGTGCTTTGTCTTCCATGAGCTCACCGCTGATAAGTACACCAGGACGTGGTCATCTTTCTTGTCTACTCGATCCACAAATATGCTTCCCCGTAGCTGTGAAGGTAAAACCATAATCAGTACACTTAAATATAGGCAGAGTATGCCATTTTTTGGCAGTTTATTTCCATACTTTGTGCTGCCCTAGCCCAATCACAAATGTTATCTTTTTCTTTTTGAAACTTTCCATACATGAATGTGTAGATCTTCTCCATGCCTGCTGGCTTGAATTGCCCACAACAGGCCTGCATTCTTGGCAGCAAAACTTATTGTTTTTTGGTCAGGCCACTCAATATTAGTTTATCACTTCTTAAATATTCCTTTAAATGATTGGATTTGTAAAGGGGACATTACACACAGGCTTAGTGCACTTGAATGTATTCATACTTGTTTATTCATGTTTATTCGTCCACAGGCTAAGACAATACATCATTTAATATACACTATGCACAGAGACTAGCAAAGCCTTCCTGTTCAGAGACTTTGCTACGGTTTTGGAGGCTCAGTCTAAGCATAACTGGGCGAATAGACCAGCCGCGACATGAGCGGCGTAAGTAATTGACTTTGTGTCGAGTCGCGCGACAAAGACGATTCTGGAGACTAGAGGCGATTCGCGCGACGAGAGCAACAGTTTAGCGGCGTACACACACACATTGCTAGCTTCTCGCTTGCTCGCCTACTCGCCACTCTTTCATGGTACGTTCGCTGAAAGTTCCCGCGGCTTTAACTGCCATTGAACAGGCGAGAAGTACCAAACTCTGCATTCCAATTGGTTACTCGCTTACTCGCCTCGCTCGAAGTTCAAATATTTTCAACCTGGGATCTGCCCACATCGCATCCCTTGTACAGCACTCGCCTACTCGCCTGCTCGTCTCCCTGGAACACATTGACATTCTACTGAGTTCATTCGCTGAGCGAGTAACTAGCAGCGACGTGTGTGTACGGCCCTTAAGTAGTTGAACTCCTGGGAATGTTATGCAAATGAGCTATGACACGGTTCTGCGACAAGCCGCCAAAGCCAATGACTGTATAGAGGTCAGTAACCACAGCCAATGGGAATGTTGGAATGCTTGCGTTCTGCTTTCAATCGCGTTGCGGATGGTCTATTCGCCCGGTAACTGGTCAGGAGGCCCCCCTCATAATAATAATAATAATAATAATAATAATAATAATAATAATAATAACAATAATCTACTAACTAATAAATATATGTTTTAATGTAATCTTTTTTTAGTCAATCTCAATTTAAGAGGCCCCAATTTTGGAGGCAAAGTGGTTGGTGCCCCAAGGACTGGTTGGTGGTGCCTTAAGCACTCTGCGTACTCTGCTTATGTCTAGCTGTGGCCCTGTTCCTGTTGGACGGGACCACTTACACCAGTGCTTCCCAACATTTCTTGCCACGGGACCCCATTTTGACATCCCAAATTTCTGGGGACCCCATAAACATTTTTCCTGCAACCAGAAAACATGACTGAGCTAACTTGCAGACTATTAGACTACAGACATTGACAGTCTAAGACTGTATGCAGTGTTTCAATCACAATATTAATTAGTTTTCTTTTGTTATATTATATTCATATGAATAAATATTAAAGGGTTTATGAAACGAAAACAAAGTAAAGGAATTTGACCATTTCCAGGACGGATTCTGAAAGTTCTAAGCCTTGTGAACAAAATGTGATATTGTCTGGGTGATATTTTGTCCTAAAAGTCATGTTAAAACGTTCCCAAAAAGTGTTATGTTCACTTTTTTTCGTGACATGCAAATTTTATGCAAATGATATGCGTGACATAGAAGGGGAAAGTTCACCTCATTCCACCTTGTTCAGATCAATGGTGGCTAGTACCAAAACAAAGCGCAGTGTTAAGCAGTGTGTTGCTGGAGGGCCGAACCGTGCCAGCTGCAAAAATGGCTACTTGACAGAAGGAATATATTTGCACAAGTTCCCTTCTGTGAAGAATGATGGAACTGTGGCCGACAAGGAGAAGGCTAAAACAAGGGCTCTGTGGATCCAATTCGTACGCAGGCACCGGCGTGGTTTTGAAGCAAGCTCACTTTTGTGTTCGGCACATTTCCACCCCTCGTGCTTCACCACAAATGTGGAGATCGCGGGCATGGTTGGACTGAAGAGAATGCTATTGCCTCAAGCAGTTCCAACATCGCCGGCGTGCAGACTGAAACTGCCCCTGTAACTGCTCGGGCACGAAGACAGGTGAGTGCAGCTTTAGGCTACTCGTTTTACCTTGTCCACCTGCTTTGTAGGCCTATGTTGTTTTCAGGAAAGGGTGATGCACATTACATGCCAAACCGATGCGAATGCTCTCGGGATATGCACTTTTTGTTGATTGCCATTCAACTGGTCAATAAATTGGTTTTGGGAGGATATCCGCGCTTCAGCCTCCGTGGTGCTCTCGGTCGAGGACAGCCAACTCACAGACTGGGCTACTGCTTAGCGAATAAACGGAGATGCATATAGCGTAGGCCTACTTTGAAGCGTTTGATTGTTTGTTTTTAGTATTGTGGTGCACGTGTGGCTGACGTTTGGACACACCTCGTCCTCAGAGTCAGGCTGAGGGACACGCGACGCCTGTGACTTTGAGCACAAAAAATAATAATAATGATAAACGCTAAAAATATGTTGAGGACTCAGGCTATCTAGGGTGTTTTTCCAACAGCCTAATACCTCCGTTTTTTCTCTAGTTGATGATATTTTTGCATGTACATGCATTTCAATCACACTATATCTCGCAATTGAATCAAAATGCCCCCTATTTATCAACAAATACACACGCCACGTCATCTTTGGGTCATGGCAAAGCGCCCTTAGCAACCGTAACCATAAACAAAACGAACTGTCAGGCTATGTCAACAATCGTCACTTCGCCTGTCAGACATGTCACTTTCTGCAGATGTATCAGTGCCTCTGAAATAGATTTGTGCTGCTGTTTTTTTTTTCTCATGAGGTTGGATGTGTGGTTTTTCTTCACGCTGATGTTTGTATCAGAATTTTGGTTCCTTTTTAAGATGTGGGTCCATCAAATGTGTGTTGTTTTCTCAGATCGCCATACTAGCAAACCAGGGACTTTCCTCTATGACGTCACAGCCCGTAGCTAATTAGTCAAACCAAATTTCACAGAATTCACACTTTGAGTTGCCATTTTCACAAGTTCCTCCAGAATGATTGGGTTCAAAGTCTCATCGATGCTATCAGAAAAAACAAGGCTTTAATGGGAATGACCGTTTGTTTTCGTTTCATAACCTCTTTAACAAGGCTTACATACTTTTTTCAATCCCAGACATTTCTTGCTTGGCTCTTGCCCGATCTGTAGTTCCGTGCAGCTTCATGAGCTCCACTACTAGGTCTGGGAGCATGTAGCAGGATTCTATTTCTCCGGTCTTAAGCATTTATTGCTTGAATATCAACAAATTCCTTCAAAAACGTTTTCTGTTGATCTCTAAAGCCTATAGTGTAAAATATGTCCTGTGACTCCTCAATGCGAGCTGCCATTGATTTTGAAGCACAAAATGCTCAGCATTATTTTTTTTGGTCCAGAAATGGAATCCCGTTACATGCTCCCAGACCTCTGTGTGTGTTCAGAGCCACCAGGGGGGCCCAGAGCTCAAACACACAGGTCTGGTAGGAACCAGGCTAAGACATTTCAGGGGACCCTATTTGAATTCCAGGCAACCCATAAAGGGTCCCGACCACAGTTTTGAAAAACAGTGACTTACACTGTCAAGAGAGTCTGCGTCGGCACTGAAACCAGACAGCATTGCCACGTCCACTATGGCCATGTTGGTGCTCTCCTGAGGGCCGTTGTACCTGCAGAAGGAGAGGGAAGGACGTCACTTCACGTCACGGGGGATACTGCCACACAGGAAAGATTCAACAAGCTACTGTCTAACATGTTACCATCATAGGAAATTGTCTTTGATTGAAGGCGGTGTGTGTGTGTGTGTGCGTGTGCGTGTGCGTGTGCGTGTGTCAGTCAGTTCCGGTGCATTCTGGCTCACTTCAAGCAATGTGTGTGTGTGTGTGTGTGTGTGTGTGTGTGTGTGTGTGTGTGTGTGTGTGTGTGTGTGTGTGTGTGTGTGTGTGTGCACGCATTTTACATTAACGTCATATTATGGATGAATGTTCATTGCATTTGTAATGAAGGAGCGGCATGGTCCAAGCATGCTACGCCCCTCCCCCTACCCAGGTTCGAGTCCAGCCTGGATCATCTCCCAAACCTTCCCCATCTCTCCCTCTGTCCCACCCTCTTCCTCTCATATTCCGCTTACCAACAACAAAGACACAGAAAGTCCTCTTAAATAGTATAAAGAAAATGACTCACACGACATTGATATCCAAGTTGAAGGCCTGTCCATTGGCCTTGTTACACTCTGAAGGTGTCCGAGGCTTGGCCTGAGCCGAGATGCTCAGGGTGGAGTGGTCGGTGGGAGTGGGGATGTTGTAGAAGAGAGACACCTATGGCACAGATGATTGATTGATTGATTGATTGTTTACATTTATTGCCATTTCAGCAGCTATGGCAAGGTCATGGCCAATACAGATAGAAAAAACATCACATCACATCACATTTACAAAACCAACAACTATATAAATTAAGAGATTAGATACGCTTCTTCACATCAATACATTCTAAAAAAATTAAAACCTTTAAATGTGGGACCTTGTTAAAAAATATAAAAAACAGTATTTTTCTTAAAAAACTGCCTTTTCATGTTCAGTGCAGAACAAGTTAAAATGTGCTTAATAGATAGGGGGCTACAACAAAAATTACTAAGAGGGGGGTGCATCTCCAGTTAAAAAAAACTGTGTTAGTCTAGAATGACCAATTCGACACCTTGTATATACAACTTGGTCACGTCTACATGAAAAAGATTGAGTAATTGTTTGCTTTACAGTGTTACAGATTTCAGGCAGCTTATTGTCCAGATGAAGGGATCAGATGCCAAGGAACGCCACCAATTGAAATGAGCAACAGTTTTGTTTATGAACTCATTTATTTGTTTTAATTGTTGGATCCCCATTAGCTGTGGAAATGCCACTTCTTCTATTCCTGGTGTCCACTAAGCCCTAAAGACATGGGTGTCAAACTGGAATTGACTGACTGAGGGCCAAAATCAAAATCTGGAAGGAAAATTTCACACACACTCTTTCCCATATGGTAGTTCAAATGTGCCTCCACTTCCTCTGGCACACCAAATATCATGTTCAAGTTTTGTTGCGTTATACATTAATGGTGCAAGTGGGCAAAAAGTAATACACATTGTAAATTATTTTGTGGGCCGAATAAAATTACTCCACGGGCCAGATTTGCCCCCCTGAACCTATGGCCTGGGGGGCGTTTACGGCCTGTGAGGCTGTCTTATCCGACCACCAATATCATTTTAATCTTACGCAGTTTCACATGAAATATTACATGTTTTGTAAAGCAACCTTAGAAATGTGTAATACAGTTAAGTTATATTTTCAGGGGACCTAGTGAAGGTGGGGTCTGTTGTAAAGGTGGCCGCCTTCAATACAGGTAGGCCTAATGCAGGGGGATATCCTGAGTTGTGCTCTTATATGGCCTTTGGAGGACTTTATAAAATTTGAAGTGGTCCCTCGAATGAAAAAGGTTGCCCACCCCTGCCTTAAGACCAATTCAGTGTTCATGTTTTAGTGCGTATGGCATTTTGATTACAGTACGCCCTAAAACATAATGCCCAAAGTGCACAAGAGCAGCATCTGAGACACAGCACATATTTGTCCATCAAGACTTGAAGAAAGAGAGAGACCCATCGCACTGACTGACCCCCACAGATGCGCATGCCGTTCCCTTGACCTCGATGTTGTACTTTCCAGGAACGTCCGGCAACACCCCCTCCTGGTAAAGCAATGTGTTGTGCTGGTTGACGTCAAACTGCTGTTTGGCGCCACCTGCTGCCTGCACTGTGACGGTGCTGGAGCCCTGTGGGCTGAAGACCTTGGTGGCGTACAAAGCCAGAGCCTGCAGTGCCACCACCGTGTCCTGAGAGAAAAAACAAATACACACACACACAATCATTAGAGAAGCGCTTAAGAGATCCTGGAGAGAGTTTTAGTAATCTATTGTATGCTTCTTTGACCACAACAGCCAAAATTAATATTCAAATCTAACTCAGAGAGGTCATCTGTAGCGACACGAGGACTGATACCACTGCATTGAGGGGAGGAAAAGGCCAACATTATCAACAGTGCACCGGACAAATGTCCTGTAAGCCTTGCTTTATGACCAACCCAGCCATGGTCTTTTTCCCCATGGGTGACTTCTGAGCAGTGCTGTACTGTACCTGTGTGGAAGAGAACCCTCCGTATGGATTCTGCTGCTTCACGAGCCAGCTGGCGATCTTGGCGGCGTAGCCCAGGTCTGCAGTGGTCAGCGTGGGTTTGGTGAGGGAAGCCAACAGCACATAAGAGCTGGTCTCCACCCCCAGGGAATCAGCCTTCTGTGATGAGGACTTGGACCAGTGCAGGAGACCCCCTGAAACACGCACGTCAGCTCAGGTAATGGAAGCATTCAAAAGACATCAGCAGAAGAGTAGGTAGTGCGCTACTAGTCTACCTCTATATCAGCTGGTGCTCTTGGAGGGTGATTGGCCGTTTCGACTTTCAGCCTGGCAGAACGACCAGAAGGTGCAAAACTGCCCCTGGGAGCAAATTCGATTTCCGCCTGCTAGGGGCATAAGATTTCTAGTAGAGATGTACAGGATCCAATATCGATAGGATAATAGGGTTTTTCAGACTATCCGGATCCGGCAGGATCTTAAGCAGTGGATCCGGTATCCGGCAGTTACCTAAAAATCAGGATCTGGGGCATCTCTACTTTTTATATAGCCTAGGCTTTTCAGTCAGTCTTTCACAACCCCAATCGCTGCATGGAGTGAAAGCCCTTTGGAAGCGGCCGTTAAAGGCAGTGTGGCAGTAAGCCAATGAGTCTTAAAAATAGTTTGCGCCAACGTAATAAAAAGGGCCCACGTGTGCGAGTTGGCTATGTGTTTCAACCCTTTCGTAGGATCCGGTTCCGGATCCGGCAGGATCTTAAGCAGTGGATCCGGTATCCGGCAGGATCCTAAAAATCAGGATCCGGTGCATCTCTAATTTATAGATAACAAATGTTATCTTTTTCACGAATACCACCACAATAAAATTCAAAGTATTCATTATGACTGGGAAATTTGCACTTTTCATACATTATGGGTGGATTCCACCCACAAGCACAAACCGACGAAGGGATTCCGCATATTGGAATCCACCTGAAAAGGAGTATCTTATCCATGTCCGCCATTTTGAATTTCCAAAAATATACATATTTAGCTGCAAAGATTCCTCTACTTTGGTCATACTAATATTACGTCATTACTTAATACATACTGTATTCATGAAAAAATATATATAATATTTTGGCAATTGACCGCTCGGTCTCAATGATCAGTAGACTTGCAATACCTACTTTGGCCACCATCCTACACCATGCACCTTTGAGAGGAGTTATTACCCATGCTTTTACAGTTTCAAACAAAATAATATGATACTGCTTCTGCATGAAGTATCTATATCTTATTATTGAGAAAAGGCAATGCACTGTGCAGCAGTTTTAACTGCATCATAATGTATTCGCTGATGATAGGAGTAGGATTTGGTATTTGGTTTCGGACAAGTCAGTGTATTCGGTTTTCATCAGAACCTTAAAAATCAGCTTTCGGTATTCATTATATTATTCAGTAAAATGTATCCTACCTTCAGAGGTTGCCACACTGTCCAAGTGCTTGAGCAGCTGAGTTCTGATCTCTTCTTCTCCTGCCAGGCTGAAGGCGTAGGCCCGCAGAGCAGTGGCATAGGTACTGGAGACGTCGCCGACAGAGGACTTCAAAAACTTCATGGTTTCTTCCTGAAGTAGACACAACAGAATAGACAAGAATGGGGTGCCTTTTATTCACCAAGTCGAAGTGTCGTCAGTCACAATGACGTGTCTGCTATGTAGGACCGGTGCTATCTGAAAGTCCCCCCCCCCCCCCCCCCGCCATGTTAAAATGATGATGATGATGATAATAATAATACAAATATTTATTTGTTGCATGATGGGATCTTTCAGAACACCTAAGGTCACCATGGAAACAAAAAATGAAAATAAAATAATTAATGATAAGGTAGAATGAGAAAAAAATGAATCCAAGTCCATAATGACTTTGAACAGGTGGGTCTTCAGCGCATGTTTGAATTTTGAAACAGAGTCCTGTGATCGCACCTCAGTTCTGAGAAGAAGGAGCTACCGGGGCTAGACGTTAACTTTTTTGCTCACCAGCCACTGTGGCTTGTGGTTTTGCCGAGTCACTAGCCATTTAGACTTTCTGGGCAGAGTTTTGTTGTCAGTTTTTGTCTCCTTTAGAATATTCTTGCATTAAAATTAAAACAATTGTATGCAACTACTGTGATTTGTCACACCAAAGAATAAGTTAGCCTAACTGTCAAAGTGGCTAGCGAGACTGAAATTGTTACTAGCCAATGTCAACCTCTGTACTCTACATACCTGGACTGGCATCTTCAGCTCCAGCATGGCAGCAGCGATGTAAGCGGTGATCGTCACGTCATCGTTTACTCCCCCCTACAAAAAAAGACGAAAATACAAAATACATCTACCAATGGAAATATTGATTCTGAAAAGAAGACTTTTGTCACTGTCACTTTTCTAGCTGCAGAGGCCAGGTGGTGCAACCACAGCTGATGCCACTGTTGTATCAATGAAACAAATTCATTAATAATTTGTTATTTATGCGCAAGCAATGGTTATGCTTTCAAGACAATCCAATTTGAATAAAAAAAAACATTTAATCCATAAAGTAGTGACATTGGGAGGCGTAGGTACGATGCTGAAGGTCTAAGCTTCAGGAGGGAGGTTTACTCATGTTCTACAGTAGAACTCTGCTAGTAGAGATCCGTTACAATTTAAGCAATATCAGCCATGGCCCCGTCATGGTTCAGTAGTCACAGTAGGGCACTGGGCTGCTGGGTTCGATTCCGGCCCTGGTCATTTGCCAACCCCTCCCCATCTCTCTCCCTATTCACTTCCTGTCTACCTCTACTACTGTCCTATCACCAATCAAGTCGAAAAGTCTTTAAAAAAAAGAAGCAATAAGCCATGAGAGGCCGTGGGTGTGCACTGGATTTAGAATGGCCAATGGGATTGGAGCACGACGAAAAAAAGTGTTGTATCTAGAACAGCTAAAGGGAGTTTTTACAACACAAACCCACGGACTCAGCACCTTAGTACTGTACCTTCATTCTGTTGTTGAAGAGTTTTCCCTGCATGTCGTACACGCCGTCGGGTCTGAGTTTGGATTCGAGCCAGCTGCTTGCACTGCCGATCACTTGAGGGTCAACGTAGATGAAGGCCTTGGCTTTGCCAAACGACCTCAACACAAATGCAGTGAGCCTGGAGGGAGATCAGGTAAGGTTAGTTTAGGTTTGGTTTCTTTATTAGTCTCCCACCAGGAGAAATTTGTCTCAGCAGGGAGGTTGCAGCACGATAAAACACATAAAGGGGACAAACACACGACACACAACACTGACACACAAAACAAACATACTGTAAAAATAGGGTGCAGGTGGCCTGATAAACCAGACCAAATGTGAGATTGGATGTTTAATTTAGACTGGCCCCGATGACCGATACATCCGAAGGTTGTTGATGAGAACAACCCGTTGTCTTTCAAACCGTGCCTGTGCCTATAGGTCAACGCTCTGACCAATCAGCATCATCTTTCTTGTTGTGCTTTCCCAGCGTCGCGAGCTTCGTCGCCACTCACTCAAAACCCTGCCCGCTTTGATTCAAAACACATATCTGCGTTGTGATTGGTTTGTCAGATTCAAGGCATAGTGGCAGTATCGCATCATTATGCGAGGCTAGACCACTCGCAGGTTAAAAAAATGGACCGCCACCAGCAGGTGGTGCTAGTTTACTAGGCTAGGGTACAGGCTCAGAAACATTGGATGTCCCTAACCCACTGCCTCTGACCCAACTAGTTCATAGTCCGCCCCCCCCACCCCAACACACAAAACACACACACACACACACACGTCCACACACACACACACACACGCCCACACACACATACACACACATAATACCACCCCATCCTCAGACCAAACCAAACACACTTTCACTCTATAAAAACAGAGGCGAGGCACAAGTTAGAGATGGAGTATTCATACTTAATAGAGATGCTGCATCACAGAGACAAGCCGATTTTCACACTGAATGGTAGCACTTGGTATACCTGGTCACAAAGGGTCTGGCTATGTCATTATAAAAATAAATATATATATTTTTTTTACATATTCTATATTGTGCTTTATTATCTGGGGTTCGCTCACCAGGTGTTCCCTCCTCCTTTGCCAAACGTGCTGTAAGCTCCGTCACCGTGCTTGTAGTTCAACTGCCTCTGGTATCCTGGTGGATAGAATTGAAGAGTCTCATTGCAAAACGGTGGACAGTACTGTATATCCATTATGGAACATTTTGGGAAATTGACATTTGTGTATTGGGCATTCCATTGCATTGCATTGCAAAATGCATTTTATTAAGGTTTTAACAGGATGTTCTCAAAATATTTGAATGGAATGAATTCACACATAGATGATGTGACTTCTGAACAGTCATTTACAATAATAAAATGCAAAAGTCAAAAATGGTGGATACACCATTTTGCAATGCAACTAATTTATTTCATAACTCCTATAATAGAATAATTATTACGTAGAGAAATATTCTGTTGGACAGAATTGGTTAATAAACTTGGTTTAGAGCATTTTTAGTAACAGCAAACAATATTGGTTACCATTCTTGAGGAAATTGACTCATATTGCTCTAAAAAAGGCTATAAACCAGAGTGAACAATATTAAGAATGAAATCAATGACAACCTGTCATATCTAACTTGTCTCATCTCTTTATTTCTTTACAGTATATTGAATGTGTGAACTGTGTACGTCCCCATACCATGTGACCCCCAAGAGTTTACTTACCTGTGCTACCCAGGTACCTGTGTTTTAACCACGCCCTGACGAAGGCCAGACGGCTGAAACCGGTCTGCGTTTTTAAGTTTGTTTACCCCAATGTAGAATAAAGGGTTTTTACTTCAACCTTGACTCGAAGGAGAGTGCTTTGGATTCAGTCATTTTTTATGAAGCTTTAACAGGATTAACCAGATGCACCCCTTCTACCTGGAGAGAAGACTTTGAGCGCTCACTATCCTTTTCCTTTTGCCATTAAGAATGAAATATTGTAAAACCTTGCATTGAGCCAGATAACACCACACTCACGACTAAAAGATGACAAACATAAACAAAAACTGAAAATTGAAAGACAGATGTCTGAACACGAATGTGCGCACCCTAACCTCCAAAACGCCAAAGATCAAAAAGCTCACCATTCTTGAGGAAGTTGGTGGCTTTCTCCTTGATGTCTGGGGTGAGCTGCCTGGTGTTCTCTAGGTACTCCAGGATGTAGATGTTTGGGGAGAGAATGGCCATGTTCTGCTCTCCGCACCCGTAGGGCATCTGGAGGAGACTGTCGATGTTCTTCAGGGCACGGCCCATGATGTCACCTACAGGAGCCACAGGAGTACATCAACCTTTTTTGAACACCCCCTTAACCTCATCATAAGCCTCCAAACGCCCCCTTGACCTCATCAGAAGCCTCCAAATGCTCCCTTGACCTAATCATAAGCCTGAAAACGCCCACTTGACCTCATCATAAGCCTCCCAACACCCCCTTGACCTCATCATAAGCCTGCCAGCGCCCGCCTTAGTATTGAAAAAATAAAAGACTATAGCCCCCCAATGGAAACTCAGCTCCATCCCATTCAGCTGTATCCTTCTCAACCCCCCCCCCCCCCTTCCCCCCTTCCCAAATATTTGCCTTTTTTCCCCTTAAAATCGATCTCTTTTTTTATAGAATTATTAAAGGACATTGATCTGCATATCTTGTATGAATTGTGCTATACAATAAGGATATACCCTTGGAGTGGTATATGAGAGCATGGATGATAAACTTACCCAGTCACTGAAGCTCTGGTACATAAGGGATGAGAAACTCACTCAAAGTTTATTCAAACTGAAAGTTTACTCAGTCTCACTCAAAGCGTCTTTGAGTGTCATGAAAAGCGCTGCATAAAAACTATGTATTATTATTATCATTATCATCATTATCATTATTATTATCATTATTACCTAGCACGGCCACTGATGATCTGGCAGATCCCTTAACAACGCCTTCAGGCAGACTCAACTCCAGCTCCTCTGTGAGAGCGCCCCCTGTGGAAATAACATGAAAGAAGTTGAAGATGAAGATTCCCAGGAAAAGGGGGCAGGACAAAGGCTGACTGTAATTTTCGGAGTGAGGAGTCCGCACAATTCAATTCCTTTTCGTTGTTTCTATATTTAATGTCTGGATTACGTTTCCGCTTCAGAAGCCTTGATCAGTAATCCAGCCATGAAATAAAGAAACAACAAAAAAGATTTTACAGTAAGTGTACAAACTCCTCACTCACAAAGAAGACAAGTATCAACTACAGTGCAGCACACGAGCACAGTAAACAAAAGTATGTACAGTAAGTAGTGGTGCAAAGGCCAATGGTGATAATTAGGGGTGTAACGATATCGAACCGAACCGACGTACCGTACCGAAAAGACCTGTACCGAATCGAACAGTGCTATACCGAGTACCGAAAGGTTGAGTAAGCTACTCTGTTCATGTTTTTACATTGTGCTGCTACTACATGCAGAGGCTCGTGCAGAACCCTGAGAGAGAATGCAAGAAAAAAACAGGTGTAGAGGCTTGGTCTTTGTGAAACCTTGAGGAGAAAGTACTATTTCTTACACTGATGAAATCTCCGACCCAAAGTAGCAGGTTGAATGCATTTCCTTTTTTTTCTCGTTTGTATTTTGACAATATTTTGGTGAAATTAACAAAGTGCTGAGGAAGAAAATGGTTTTCTATTTTGTTCCCATATACTGTACCGAAAATGTACCGAACCGTTACCCCAAAAACCGAGGTATATATCGAACCGTGATTTTTGTGTACCGTTACACCCCTAGTGATAATACCATCTAGTTTCGTAAACTTGACAAAATTTTGCGGCAGAAAATACGTTTTACTGGCAGGTTGGTCTAGCATTGCACCATCATGGTAAACTGTTGCTAGGCCACGACTTCTGCCCTCCAATCACAATCAAAGTTGCTCTATTGTGTAAGTTCTGTAACTCGGCAGCCATCTTGACGATACCTCCAAGCATTTTTGGATTAGTAAGACCAGACCCCCTCGAAATGAATGGGGAACACAAACACGAGTTTTGGACTCTCAGATAACTAGCGGTCACGAAAATGGGTTGACCGGTCAACCATTGTGAAAGAATGGTTACACTCGCCTATTACACGCAGTTAAGAGATCTGAACACCCATTGTTGGTTCTACAGCTTGGCCAATGGTGCAATGCCAGTCTTTACTTTCTTATATCGACCGACTGGCCAGGCTAGTAAAAGACTTGAGAGTGGAGCATTTTTAGGACAGTAATGTGTTGGTCACCTTTTGGACACAGCAGCCAGTTGAAACTTTTACTCTGTTCCACACCCTCAGCCTGAGAACAGAAACAACAACAAAAATAGACACCCATGTTAAAGTCAGGAAACAATGACCATATATGGCTACTGATACTGATGAATCTCAATGTAAAATGGCTTCCTATTGGAGTAGAATATTAACAGCATACATCTCTATAAAATGGCTTCCAATTGTAGTAACATATGAACCGGCATCTTGGTGTAAAATATAAACTGGTGTCTTGCGGAAGTAGAATATAAACTCTACTCCATGGCTGAGGTGCCATTGGGCAAGGCACCTAAACCCATACTGCTCCATGATGTACCCAATACCTGTGAATATCTGTAAGTCGCTTTGAATACAAGCGTCAGCCAAGTGTAATGAGTGTAATGTAATGTACCGGTAATGTGCAAGTTATTGTTGTGACCTACCTTGACCAGCAGGGGGCGTGTGACTGTGTCTATGCGTCCCTTCTCTGGCACGGAGACCAGCTCGTTACCACACATCCCCTCAGATGGACCTGCCTCCGCACTAACAGTCACGTTCATCAAACCTGCCCACACACACACACACACACACACAACACACACACAACACACACACACAACACACACACACACACACACACACACACACACACACAACACACACCCACACAAACAGTTTTTTGTTACCACATATCCCCTCAGACGGACCTGCCTTGGCACACACGGTCACGTTCATCAAACACACACACCAACAAAAGTTTGGGAACCACTGCAGTGCTCATATTCACCTCCAACCTCCCCGTTAGTGTCTACAAGTGAAGCACTCTGTCTTTCTTTGAAAACATAGACAGGAGCACTAGATCCCACGTCAGTGATCCCTCGTATTGAAACAAATGGCTCAAGTCAGATCGTCGGCATATTGCTGCCCTCATTCGGTGACACGGCAATACGCATATTACGCTGCCATCAATTGGTTTGAAAGTTTGAAAGTGTATTTACGTATTTAATAAAGAGACAGCATATATTAACAGCTTTGCTAAGAGCCTATGTTATCATCTTACTGTCACCAAAATTGTAAAGGCCATGTCGTAATATGTTACTTAAGGCTCTTGGTAATGTCATAGCAATGTTGTCATGATGTAGGCCTAGTTGAGTATTTTCAGCAAACAATGAATAGGCCTACCGGCGACCCCACCTGCACTAAGAGGCTACTAACATTTAAGACAAATGCAAAATATACAAGATTATAGCCATGAGGGTAATTTCCATATTTTGTCCCTTGACAGGTTGGATAGTCCCTTAAAAAGAAATAAAAACAAGTATTGCACTTATTATAAAAAAAATCAGTGCAAGATATTGCACACATTTTTTAATACCCTGTGGGTGAAAGCCTGTGGAGGTAACATGTATGAGAATAACCAGTATATACCAGAAATACCAGCTAGGGTTTTGGTCTGGCCAAAAGGCTAAAGACGACACCTAGGGTGCGTTTCAATATGCGACCTTGCGTCCTCCACTTATGCTGGCGTCGTACCAGAAAGTGATGTGTCATGATGACATCACTGACAACAGCATTCAATTTCAATATCTCGCAAAAGCTCAATTGTAAAGTCATTTTCTCACTTGCAAACTGGATGGTGAATGAAAAACAGTTTACCAAAAGTTGTTGTGGTTAGGCTGAGAGCTGGGAAACGTTATTGTTTTCTCCGCGGAGGCGGGGCCAGGAGGCGGGGTGAGGCCACAAGCACAAGTGGAGGACACAAGGTCACATATTGGAACGCACCCATCGTGTTGGTATTTATGACGTGAAAACACTCATGTGGTGTGCAAGCTCACCCAGCACAGAGGGCACCAGGGTCCAGCTGAAGGTCTTCCTGCCGTTGGCACACAGACAGGAGGAATACTGGCCATCAGAAGAGGGGCTCAGAGTGAAGTCTGATGAGGGGGCCGGAGTCACTGTCACCTACACTCAAACACACACACACACACACACACACACACACACACACACACACACACACACACACACACACGCACACGCACACGCACACACATACACACACAGTTTGATAAGACATACAAATCCACTGCAACCTACCAAAGTGGGGCCGGGGCCATTGTCATAGTACACACTACGTTCGAAATTATTATGCAAATGTTTTCACTGTCATTTATGTTGACTATTTTGGAACGCCAGTCGTGATCATTTGTCTGGCTGTCTCCATCACACATTAAAACCTGGCAGAATTCTTAGCTATTTTGTTATAAGTGGTCACAAAGATACGGTACCTTGATGCACTTGGGCAGATAGTTGAAGACTGTGGCTCTGAGCTGGAAGGTCTCTCCACGGATGATGGAGTAGGGCAGGGACAGCTCCAGGAAGAAGGGCTGGAAAACGGTGAGCTGGACTGGGGGGGCCAGACCAAAGCCCTGGGGGTGCAGGCAGAAGGCCTCCGCTTCCCAGGTGGTGATGGTGTCGGGGACGGTGACAGGGACCTCTGTGTCCCCAGACTCTCTGTGAAGGGACATGCATACTGTATTAGAACTAGAAATGCACTCAAATAGGGTTTTCAGGCTGACCAGAACGGAGCCGGTGGAGGTGCCGGTGCCTGCACCAGTTGCGTTCGGCACTTGAGTGCTCAT